>NC_092257.1:3859887-3909887 GCF_036320965.1 Panulirus ornatus
CAAACCTTTACAATTGGGGTTGGTCATTGCAATGGCTTCGTAATGATTGTAAACCTCTGTATGAGTATCAAAATGCCACTGTAGTAGCATTGTAAGGATTTCAGAAAGGTTGTGTTTTGTAACAATGGCTTTACAGTGGTGGTAGCGCATCACATGGGGGAGGTCAGCTCCCTCCTCATGCGTTGGTCATGAGTGATGTTTATTGAGCACACGAGCCATCATGTAAAACCACGATCGCGTTGACCACTGCTGCTGTGTCTTGAGACAGTGACCTTGTCTGGCTGCGGGAGAGAGAGAGAGAGAGAGAGAGAGAGAGAGAGAGAGAGAGAGAGAGAGAGAGAGAGAGAGAGAGAGAGAGAGAGAGAGAGAGAGAATGTGTACTACTGAATCACACTAATTCTTTCTACACTCCGGTCATCTGTAGGAACTTAAGTATAAGTGTAAATCATGGCAGGAAAAGTATAGCTTTCCCTTCACTGTAATTCCAACAGTGAGGAGGGATTCGCTATACCTATGACAAAGTGTGTAGAAACAATAGAAAGGTTTCAAACTCATATGCAAGTATGTGGGAGTAACAGGAAGGACATATGATTAAATGTGCGGCAGTAATTGGAAGGATTTAAGTCTATATTCTGAACTGTGTGGTTTACAATTGGTATGATTTATGCATAGGATAAATCGTGTGGTGATAACAGGAAGAATTTATGTCCATACTGCAGTGTGTCGTAGTAATACGAGGGGGGGGGGGGAATTTATGCCTTACTCAAAGTTCATGGTCGTAATGGAGAAGGATTTATACCCATGCATATGTGTGTAGCAGTAATGTGAAGGAAAGTGGGGGATTTCAATGAAAACTAGTGGATAATGTACTGCCGTTTCTCATTGAACTAAGTTCATATGAATAAGTTGGAGAGAGAGAGAGAGAGAGAGAGAGAGAGAGAGAGAGAGAGAGAGAGAGAGAGAGAGAGAGAGAGACGGAGGGCATATAAACTCTCTCTCTCTCCCTTTCTTTTACACACAGAGCCAAGTCCCTCTCGACCTTATCTCCTCTTCCTCATCCACGCCTCATAAACTGCGCTACAAGATCAAGTTAGCTGCGAGTCAACAAGCCATGAGCACTTGCTGGATGCGATCTAACACAAGAGAATGAGAAAACGCGAGACTCTTCTTCCTGGATGGGATCTAAGACGCCACGATAAATAAACACTGGACGCATCCTGGATAGGATCTACCGCGTCAGAATGTAAACAGAAGGGTCACTTCCTGGATAGGAATTAACATTGAAAGTATCTCTAAATATGGGACAATGCCAGGGTTTATGGTCTGCCTTTCCCCTATACTTCTGAAATAAGGAGAAAGACAGGAACATGATCTTTTCTGCTTCTGAATTGAGATGCATCTTTTTTTTATAGTATATTTCGCTCTATTGGTGACGTTCGTGAGAGGTCGATGGAAATAACACCAATAAAAACAAAACAAAGGAACTTCTGTGAGGCGAGGGTAAGATTATATGACCATCACAAATGGAATTTTAATGTTCAGAACTCCCATAAAGGAAGACTATAAAAGACGAGCATTACAGAAAACTGTGGAATGTAAATGAAGAACGTTATTGCTGAGGGACTGGAATGAGAAATGAAACAGTTACTGAAGGAATATATATATATATATATATATATATATATATATATATATATATATATCTTTCTTATGCTGTAGCTAGGCGCAGCTTACAGCAAGCACGACCATAGTCGATGTTCAGCAGGAGGAACCATTTTATGACCGCCATGTGCTGGGATTTACGACCTTTGACCTACTTTATGGTCCTATTCCCCCTGTAACCTCCGACCTGTTATCTATACAGGGGACCCTTAAATCGTGTGGCGAGGTAATATTCGGTTCCAGCCCTTCCCAAGGCCTGGAGTGTGGTGGTGTGGTGGCGGGGTTATTACAGTGCTATAACTCGCCGTTTGCGTATTGATGTCGCTCTGGACGAAAATCCGAGACCCATGTTGTGATGCAGTAGGCCTAAGAATCAGGACAAGGTAGTGGGCATGAGGATGCTTTCCCCCTACTCGGCTTCGAGCGGTGTGTCGTAAAGGCTAGAATAGCGTGTTGCACACAACGCACTATATGATCAGGCGATTTCGTACTTAAGACTCTTTATCACACGAAGGTAAGAATACAATTCATCATAGATCAATAAAACTTAAATCAAACCCTCTGATAGACTCTCTATGATATCAAATCCTCTGATAGACCCTCTGTCTATTACTGAACTCCATTGAAACTCATTAACATGCATCGTTGAGAAAACTCTACACGTATAAGAATGAATAAGTATAAGAAGGATAATCATTCAGCTATCTCCCATTTTTATCTATTCTCACAAATATCTATTATCTATTATCTATTCTCACAAATATCCATTATCTATTATCTATTCTCACAAATATCCATTATCTATCATCTATTCTCACAAATCGTCTTTGACTCTTTCTATTCTCACAAACATTTCTGTGTATTATAATCATCTTTGACTCTTTCTATATGCTTAATTAGCATAAGTTAATAGATTAAATATTCATTCAGAAAAGCAATTTTCTTTATTCGGGTTCATGAGTGCTGAACCAGTGTTTCGGTGCTTTGTTTCGCTGTCTCGGTGTCTCAGACCCACAGCACCCGAACTCACTGAGTCATTCTAATCCCGATGTGACCCTTGTTTAGCCGACTAACTGTGGTGCCACAGGTTCGAATCCCATTTTGGATTGCACTTTCCCCCTGTGAATCATGTGAATAAAAAGATTCATGTTTAGAATCACAGAATAGAATATCCTTTAAGAAATCATATCTGAGTGTCACAGTTTCGAACCAACTGATCTGGTTCGAAGCACTAAAGAGACAAATCCCAACAGATAGTATTTGAAACATACGTCCAGTTAACAGATGAAAATATAAACACTTCACAGTTATACCATAAATAAAAAATACTGATTTTTCAATAGTATTGTATATGTATGTAACGCAGTTAACAGAGACAAAATACTGGATAACATATAAATCTTTCAATTTTCGCTCGAACGTGTATATATGTATATATGAAACGAAACGCAGCAAATATAACATTGAAAAGGAAAATTGTACTGATCGTACGAGAATATATTCAACTGTGAACTATTGAACAAATCTGGCCAAAGATGGTTGACAAACACCAAATTTTAGTGGAGAAATAGACTCAAACGGGATAAAGTTGGAGAAAGAGAGATAATAAACTGAATGAGGAAAAGACATGATTTTGATATCATGGAAGAGAAGAAAGTCAAAGGTCATGTACTATAAATGGGAAAGGAGAGAAAGTCATGCCACCATACCGGCTAATGCTATAGGAATCACAATTACAGAATAAGCACAAATGTGTGAACAGATCAAGCACAAATGTGTGAATATGTAATGAATGAAGTAGACGGGGATAACGAGAGTTACATAGAGGGAAAGAAGAGGAAATTTGACGAATAGTCGATGTCTTCCATAAACGGATGAATCAATTTAGATTTGAAGTGGAAAAAGTAGCGTTTTCATTTCCACTGCGACTGGAAATCTGGAAGAATTTGCTGATAGAATGAATATTGTGAAAGAGAAGATAACAGATGAAAACAGTGAGATGTGAAGAATGAAAGAAAAAAAAACCTGAATTGAAAGCAAGTTCAGAAATTCAATCAATAGTGTAAGACTATTTAATCTCTTTTTTTAATCTACTGTACTACGTGCAGCTGTATCTTATCAAATACAACAAAATCAGATGTATTGACTCTCTGGCTATTGAATTCGTTTCCAGCCAACCTTATCCTGGAAAAGCACCAAGAACAAATATTCCAGTACGTTCCAGGAGGCATCCACCATCGCTCGATGTTCCCCTGGCTAGCCAGTCCAGAGAAAATTACCGATGAAAGAATCTGGGTTCGGTTCCCGCGCTCGCTCGCCTAACGCCGGACTGGAATACCAGCGGCAGTTGCCAGCTGGGCATTATTCCTCATAACGTGCATGGATGCATTAGTTTCAGTTCTTCATAAAATATACGGAATGTGTTTATAGGTTTTAGCCCGCGGGGCAGACCAAGGTAATATTCGTGCCTTATGTTAATGCTCAAACATTTTTCAACTTAATCGTAAGGATAACATAAGGTTTAAAATGATGTATACTTATATGCACAGCATCGGCCTTGCGTACATTAGAACAATGCTTGAGATATATGTACATAAGAATTGGCTTTCGAGGATGGATTATATTTGCCTCCGTTTTACTGATTCAAGAAACAATGAAGTCAGTAAATTTCATTAAATGAATAACCCCAGGACGTTTTCTATAGAGGTCCTGCAGTTGAAGACTGAGCTACAATCAGTAGCAGGGGAAGGATGAACTCCTTCGGACCTCGACGAAGCTAACTTTTCACTCTCTGCGTAGCAACTTGTCGGTACAATCCAGTTATGCGCGCGCACACACACACACACACACACACACACACACTACCCACTGATCGACCAGCCCCAAAGGAGGGATGAGCACCTGGGTTGGGTGAGGGCAGACTACGGCTCCCAGGATTCCAGCCAATGCAGCTCGTGTTGACATATGGTCAGTAACGCTAACCACCACAATACAGGACCCTTTTGTGTGTGTGTGTGTGTGTGTGTGTGTGTGTGTGTATGTTGGAAATCCTACCCTCTCGCTTTTTTTCTTTAATTTTCCAAAAGAGGGAACAGAGAAGGGGGCCAGATGAGGATATTCCCTCAAAGGCCCAGTCCTCTGTTCTTAACGCTACCTCACTAACGCGGGAAATGGCGAATAGTTTAAAAGAAATATATATATATATGATATGCTGGATAATTTCCCTAGAGAGATGTCCACTTTGAGCACGTCATTTGAGATCCAATATTGTCTGTCAAGCCTGATCACAGTTTAGTAATTTCCTGTGTGAAAGAGAACTCTAATTAAACATTTCCCAGTCCTGGCCATATATGTATATTTATATATATATATTTTTCTCTCTAATATACGACGGACGAATTGTATGACGACCTGAATATATTAATCATGCTATCCTGGGCAATCATGCATAATCGTGTAGTACCTCCAGCCATCCAAACTGGGGTGAATTAGGTCAATTGAGGCAATTCAATCCTGATGGTTTTGATAATTTGAGAGGATTCTGTATGATTGTGATTGATGTATGGAAAAAAAGATTTTCTAACATGGTGATATATGGGGGAGGAGGGAGTTAGATCCGTTCATATACTCAATAGCAAGACGCTATTTGATCCTCATAGGCATCGTATGATGATGTTATTGTTACAGTTCAACGCGCTTGTTATGGTCTTATGCTGTATTTGCTACAGACATATTGTATAATGAAAGATAGAAAGACATAAAGATTGGTAACCTTTAACCCCAATGTTCCCATTAACAGAGAGAGAGAGAGAGAGAGAGAGAGAGAGAGAGAGAGAGAGAGAGAGAGAGAGAGAGAGAGAGAGAGAGAGAGAGAGAGAGAGAGAGTTTTAATCGCAATACCTGAAATCACCATAATCAAAAACGAAATTATTTACCGAAACTCCAAGCGTGTGTACAAACCTCTCTCTCTCTCTCCCCCCGCACCACACAATTACCACACAATCAGTATTCACAAATAGCAACCACATACATACATGCATGAATACATACATACATACATACATACGTATATACATACATACATACGTATATACATACATACATACATATATACATACATACATACATACATACATACATACATACATACATACATACATACATACATACGTATATACATACATACATACATACATACATACATACATACATACATACATACATACATACATACATGCGTGTATACATCCATGCATACATACATACATACATACATACATACATACATACATACAGACAGACATACATACATCATGCATACATACATACATACATACATACATCATGCATACATACATGCATACATACATCATGCATACATACATACATACATTCATACATATATACCAAACCTGGCTAGCAGAGGACCTTTGCTTCCCCTTTTCTTTCCCAGTATATTCTAAGGTTACGCCACTTGGCCCTTCTCACACACATATCCTCCATATCTATCGCCCGTCCTTCTGGTCCACTTCATATTTCTCCTCTGTCGTCTTTCTCTGCTTTCAGTCCCTCACCTGTGCTTCTCACTGGTCTTTATTTCCCACTTCATCAGCTCTTGTTTCAGTCCTCCCTATCATCTTGCCTTTCGATCAAATTCTACCTTATCATCTCTCTCCCTAAAGCTGAAAAACACGTCTTAAAAACCTATATTCTTTACCTTCCTTCTGCCCAACAGTCATGTGTATGGTCATCACAGTTCTCAACAGACGTAGGCTTGTATAATATCTTGCTGTTGATACAAAAAATAGAACATTTCTGATGACAGATGTAAAGTAGACAGAGTAATATTTTGGTATCATGTTCACAAAGCTTTGGTTGTAATATACAGGTAGATATGAAGTAGATAAAATTACTACTAATAATCATAATAATAATAATAATAATAATAATAATAATAATAATAATAATAATAATAATAATGATAATGATAATAATGATGATGATAATAATGATGGTACTAATGATGATAATGATGATAACAACAATAATCATAATAATGATATATCATAATAATCATAATAATGATAATAATAATGATAACTATGATAACCTGCTAACAGCCAAAACACGACACCAATTTACCGTCAGTTTAACTCAGTAACTGGCGTTGTCTCTCCATTTTTCTTTATCATTCATTCCAACCAACAAAGCTGTTATTCTCAATTAGCAATTATCCACTCAAAACGTAATTGTAATTAAGATAATATCCTATTATTCCATTATCAATATTTGTTGCTGCTCCAGCAGCTACATTCAGTAACCAATTTACATGTTTAATAACCTCTAATTCCTTAATTAACCACAGACGTACAACGAGGATAAAAAACACACACGTTTGACCTGTGCGTTGTACGCACTCCTTCTGCATGGTCAGTGTGAGGTGGCGTTCATGTACGGGGGACAGTGGTAGACTCTGGTGCGCCTCTCATGGACTATGTAAAAGCAATCTATTTATCTATATCTCTGTAGTTTTGTATATACATTGTTATCAGCTGTGCTACAGCGTTTGTCTATTTGACTTTCTATGGCATTAGTTGATGTGTACGTTTTTTGATTTTCCAAAGGAAGGAACAGACAAGGGGGACAAGTGAGGATTTCCCTCATGGGTTCAGTCCTCTGTTCTTAACGCTACCTCGCTAACGCGGAAGATGGCGAATAGTATGAAAAAAAAAGAAAAAAAATAGAAAAAAGAAAAAAAGAATATATATATATATATATATATATATATATATATATATATATATATATATACATATATATATATATATATATATATATATATATATATATATATATATATATATATATATATATTCATTCGACTCTCATCCTGGATATGTACACTCATTGCAATGTTTATCTTGCAACATTGGTGGATGTAAATACGCCAGTCATGCATGACCTGCTCAGCAAACCAGTCATTATGTACGAGCCATGCACACGCAGCGTGCGCTTGGCGGGCAGAGTCGATCTCCCAGATGGCGAACCCCTGCAACAAAAATAGACCGTATTAGCGAGGGTATCATCTCTTCCTCCAACAACCCATCACGATACGTGGGTCGTGGAGGGGCCTCTGGTAAACACATCAGCCAACCTCCTCTCGTACCATGTTCACCAGACTGAACGTAATAAACACTTGACTCACGCCATGAAACTTCGGGAGGTGAGTGCTTGCTACAGCATAGGTTAGGAAGAGCATCCATACAATAGAGTACCCACAGATTTATATATATATATATATATATATATATATATATATATATATATATATATATATATATATATATATATATATATATATATATATATATATATATATATATATATATATATATATATATATATATATATATATATATATATATATATATATATATATATATATATATATATATATATATATATATATAATATATATATACATATATATATATATATATATATATATATATATATATATATATATATATATATATATATATATATATATATATATATATATATATATATATATATATATATATATATTAGAAAGTTTTTTTCTAACTTTTCTAAGAAAGTAGATACGTTGAACTTGGAAGCTATGACGACTTCTTGGTAAAGGGCAATGACGAGAGAGAGAGAGAGAGAGGAGAGTGTATTTTCAAATGGCCTCTCCCCTCCTCCTTTCTGGTAAGACTATCCTGTGTCAAAGTCTTGTTAGCGGCCAGGAACTAACGAGCGCAGACGAGGGGCAGTTCTCCGTCCAAACAACTGTTAGATGAGACAAACTTTGGAAGACGAATATTTCCCCGGACCCTCGTGTGTCCTGGGATTAAACGATAACACCACGTCGTTAAGCTGGTCAAGTTAGATTTCTCTTAACCAAACACGAGATATTTTTTTTACTAGTATGAACGAGGTGAACTGCTTCTTTGACCAATTTATAGAACCTGTGAAGAAAGTAGAAGGCAAATAGGGCTCTGAAAATCTAAAACACTGGCAAATTTGGAAGATTTCAACAAAACCAGGGGTAAATTTGGCTTGGAATTGAGTATATATACGATATTTAGACCCTGTGAACGAAGCAAAGCACAAATAGGAACTTGGAATTGTAAAATTTTGACCCTTCGAACGAAGAAAATGACAAATAGGGATATGAAATTGCCTATATTTGTAAGCTCTGGTTATAAATGAGTTAATCAATTTCGTTCTTATGATAATGACTCGGAAAAATATAACTTCTAACTCAGTCTAGCATGTGTCGAGGGAATGAGGATAAATGCATCCATGCAAATAATAGGTTCTGCACTTAATGAATGGGTAAATGACTTTCTAAATAACTTATCTGCCTTCCATGAAAATCTGATTGCATTTTTGCATTTGGATTTTCTGGTTATAACGAACAATAAACGGATAATAAAATGATATGATTTGCATCTGAGAATTGTAACACATGAATTTCACTTCAGTAAGATTACATTTCAAAGTTACTTTGACGATAGACGTGGCTCTATGATGCTGTATTTGGTTTACACAATCTCTGCAAGATTATATTTTGACAAGAAACGAGTGTATTCGTAAATAAAATACAATTCACATTTATCAATGTAGTCCAAAGACTATTGCATTTTCTATTCATCAATGTAGTCCAAAGACTATTGCATTTTCTATTTATCAATGTAATACAAAAACTATTACATTTTCTATTCAGTTACGTTAAATATATGTACTCATAAACTGATTATGAAGCAGTTAAGAGAAAAAAAAAAGAATATAATCGACCAAATATATTTAATCCACAATATATTCTTTACCAAATGAAGGCGAGAGTATTTTTTCTCTTCTCCAAGGAACATTTACGTAAAAGTTTTTTTAAGATATAAATGGCTCGTGGGGATGTGCCTGATAACACTGCGCAGGTTATGGCTTAAACTGAACTCGCGTTTAATACATTTTTCCCCATGTTTGCCCCCCATGTTCTGGCGCGGGATATTGTATTCTTATGTTCAGCCGTTAGACGAAAACGGCTTGTGTGTCCCCCACATTACACTGAGTTTCCCATTTTCATAAACATACGTAATATGATACGTTGGTGCGGTAAGGACTGGTAATGATAGTGTGCCGCAAGCGACGACGCCCGGGGACGTGCGGCAATAGAAGAGGATGAAGGTTTACCGCATGCGACGCTTTTGGACGTGCGGCCGTGGAAGGGGGAGTAGGCTTAACGCATGCGACGCTGGGGACGAGTGGCCGTGGAAGGGGAAGACGGATTACCGCATGCGACGCTGGGGAAGAAAGACTACAGGAAATCATGATGGATTACCGCAAGCGACGCCGGAGGGACACGAGGCCATTGAGCGTGATGGCTTGCCGCAAGCGACACTAGGGTTGCAGGAAATGAACAACTGAAACTTTCAGAGCATCATATCAGGCTGATAAGAGTTTCAGGGACTGTAGACCTTATAGTGCGTCATAGAATATCCTTCAGAATCAACATTTGTTCTTCAGAATCAACATCTGTTCTTCAGAATCAACATGTGTCCTTCAGGATCAACATCTGTTCTTCAGGATCAACATCTGTTCTTCAGGATCAACATTTGTTCTTCAGAATCAACATTTGTTCTTCAGGATCAACATTTGTTCTTCAGAATCAACATTTGTCCTTCAGGATCAACATTTGTTCTTCAGAATCAACATTTGTCCTTCAGGATCAACATCTGTTCTTCAGGATCAACATTTATCCTTCAGGATCAACATTTGTTCTTCAGAATCAACATCTGTTCTTCAGGATCAACATTTGTTCTTCAGAATCAACATCTGTTCTTCAGGATCAACATTTGTCCTTCAGAATCAACATCTGTTCTTCAGGATCAACATTTGTCCTTCAGAATCAACATCTGTTCTTCAGGATCAACATTCATCCTTCAGAATCATCAATATTCATATCTGTTCCAGGAATCATCCTTGGGGCCACAAACCTTTACCTTCTGGAGTAGAGTAAACACTTCTATAAGTCTCGCTCTGGATACCAGAAGACTCAGAGGGAAGGCGCTTCGTACCCAAAGATCGAGTATTATATATTGATACCGGAGGAGGGGAGGAGCGATGAAGAATAGCATGATGATCCGTCCATCAGACTATGTCAGACTGTGTAGGGTCTGGGTTCGAATCCCTGTCAACACCAGACAATGTACTCGTCAAGTGAGTCAGATTCTTGAATTTTTTAACTGAAGCAGCACACACACACACACACACACACACACGGGAAGAGGATATGTAAAAACCACGATCAAATCTACACACGTTAAATAAGTTTGCAGTGCTAAATCTTAAGATTGATATGTAGATCTATGTTAATCATTCACGTACTCTATTATAGCTTCATAAGACACTCGAAAGGTCAAATATGTTTCCATCTGTGGGTAGTTAGCTACTGGAAAAAAAAAAAGGTGGAGGGAAATAACTAGAGTGAAGAAGAACAGGATTGTGGTTTTGGAGGAGTATTCGTCTCGCGTAGTGATGCTAGATGAGGCCTGGATTGGAACTGTGATTGTTTGATGCCAAGTTGGGTCATTATGGCTTGTATGTGTATCGTTAATGTCGTGTCTGTTGAGGGAGGGAAGATCTGTAGATATCGGTGTGAGGAAAGAGTATAAAGCTTCTATTTTCTTTCGTTGTCCTTAAACCATCTGCTATTTTCTCTTGAACTCCTGCTAATCACTCGAGCAGGACTTCGATCTCTCAGTATCTCTTCCTTACTTCTACGAACAGTTTTGCAAACACTTCAATGTTGCTTCAAGCATAACGCCAGAGCAAGAACAAACATCAATGTCAAAACAAGTAACTATCGAAGGCAATATATGATATATCTTAACATGAAAATATATAGTATGTATTCCACTACATCTAAAGAAATTTAAAATCAGTCGCCACAATTTATCATAACATATCTAAATCAAATGCTATAGTTAGACCGAAATTATTCCATTTTCTATTTCCTTTCGAAAACGTAGTATAGGGAGGGGAAGGGAAGGGGAACGGCTCTGTTTTTCATCATCTGTTTGTCGACCAAAACTCAAACAACAAAAGAGAGAGATGACAAGTCTTCAAACATCAAAGCACAAATTTCACTTTGTGTTTGAATCCTCTTCTTTATGACAGGAACAATTGGGATTTCATGGAATGGTTTCGTATGTACTTTTAGCGATGAAATAAAAGAATATGAAATAGATTAGCTAAAAGAAACTTTTACGAGTGGGGAATATTTGGTGAGTAATTCTACATGATTTATATGTATATGATATATAATATATTACATATACTTTTTTAAACATATCAGCCATTTCCCGCGCTAGCGAGGTAGCGTAAAAGACAGAAGACTCAGCATATAAGGAAAATCCTCACTTGGCCCTCATCTCATTCTTCTTTTGGAAAAGTTTATTTACAAAAACTATATATAAAAAACTCACTGTTCGGTGAGCTAGCAAATATTTTGAAAGTAAAGAATAACAATAAACTGGAGGAAAACAGCATAGTATACAAAGTTCCATGCAACGGGTATGTTACGGAATCAAAAAAAGATAACATAACGAAATTAATTTTCAACGATAGAGGACTTCTAATACCCTGGCGTTGCACGTTGACAAGCGCTCATATCTTCCTGGGTCGGATGAAGCTCAGATGTTGTGAAAGAAAAAATTGAATCATGTGTAAGAGGAAAGCCTTTGAAGCAGCGTACATTCTGACGAAGGCGAGGATATGTGAGCAGCTTTTATGTACGTACATACGAAGTTGGCCAAGACGCTTTCCACAGACTTGGCCACAGAGAGGGACACAACACCATTATCAATGTATAGCTATAGCTTCTTATCATTCTATTATGAAATGGCACTGAGTAAAATGAAAGAATTAAAGACCTCTTTCTGTTGGCAGGAGAGAAATGAAGGAAAGCACAGAAGAAAATAACAGAGGAAGTATGACAGAAAAAGCGACAGGAATAGAATAGATAATTGATAACGAATGGAATGATGATGATGGAAGAGAGAGTGTTAGAGAGAGAATAGGGAATATATCATGAAAAATGAGAGAAAATGGGGTCTCATCCTATAAGGATTCTTTCCATCGCCTCTTGCTATATATAACTCTCTTCTTCTTTCCCAATTCCAGCTTTCATCTCCACTCCCTTTCTTCCATCAAACGCCATCTTGCGGATGACCAATGTATCATTCTCTTGCTCACTCACTGGTAAATAAATCCATTAGGGTTATATATCCCGAGGTAAATACACCTTTACTAACGACGCACATCTTGTCACGAAGGTAAATAGTAATCTTTCACTTTATTAATGGCCAATAAAGGTGTGAAAGTAAATCGTTTTTCATTGGTTCTAATTTAGAATTATTTCGCTTTCATTTTCTGGCGTGTTGAATATGTCCAGTAGATGAATTTGTAAAATGTGATGTACCTCTCTCTCTCTCTCTCTCTCTCTCTCTCTCTCTCTCTCTCTCTCTCTCTCTCTCTCTCTCTCTCTCTCTCTCTCTCTCTCTCTCTCTCTCTCTCTCTCTCTCTCTCTTTGAACATGTTTACTTTCTTTCTTGAATGATTTCCTCTTCTCTTACTCTGAGATCCTGTCTTTTTTTCTATGACATTTATTTCATCTTTCAGTTGCCCTCTTCAGGATGCCTACGGTGGGGCAAAAACCTAACTTGTAACATTAACAGGATCAAATCAGAGTCCAACTTCACAACAGACATAATTTTACTAAGCTACTTCTTCCCTACACCCTCATCTTCACTACACCTTCATTTCTACGACACCCTCATCTTCACTACACCCTCATCTTCACTACAACCTCATCTTCACTATATCCACATCTTCACTACACCCTCACCTTCACTACGGCCTTATCTCCATTACACCCTTAACTTCACAATATATTTATCTTCACTACACTCTATACAAGATAATAGGACCATTTGTATGATAGAAAATGGGAAGGCATGTGGAGCCCGCAGGTCAATTATTAAATAAGCCAAGGTCTCCCCTATATCTGCCAATGTTGCCATTGGTGGTGTGATTATGTATTGCATGTGATAGGGGTTGGTAATACTGGGGATGGTGGTGGCTGTGTTGGTGGTGGTGGTGGTGGTGGTGGTCGTCGTCGTCGTCGTCGTGTTGGTGATGTTGGAATGTGATAATGTTGGAGATTCTAATAATTCCAGGGTGCTATGATAGTAATGCCATGAAGGCTGTACTGTCGTTAATTTTGGACACAGTTGAATTACGATGGTGGACTGGCAAAGGTAATAAGAAGATCTTTGTGATTTAGAGTCTATGAATCCTGAAGCAGAGAATGTGATAATGGTAGTAATTAACATATTTGCTGGAAAAAAAAAAAAGCTTACTGTTCACGAGGCAAAGTTTTGAGAAGAAACTGTGATAAATGATATGCGTTCACTCGGTGCCATCAACCTCTCTCCTCTCTCTCTCTCTCTCTCTCTCTCTCTCTCTCTCTCTCTCTCTCTCTCTCTCTCTCTCTCTCTCTCTCTCTCTCTCTCTCTCTCTCCATCTTCACTGCCAGGATCCCTGAGCTTCCCAGTCCCGTTCCTTGCAACAGAATGCATCTTCATCCCAACTTGCAACCGTCTTGAGGAACTTAACATTTAATCACTATTGTCCAACTTCTGGGCTTTGATAAACCAGTATTAGATGATAATAAAACTTCTTGATTGGCTCCTGCAGCTAATTAGAGCCATCGCATGTGACTATTTGGATTCTGAATGGTCTGTATATGAGAGACTAGCTTTCTTCCCAGACCTTGCAGAAACAGCATAACTTACTGTCTTCGCAAATCTTACGCGCCATCCTTCTTGCCTTCGTGCAATAATTGCAACTTGTGAAGAATATATCAATGGTCATATGTAATGGGGCTCGAACTAAGGAAACCACTTAAGGAGTTCTATGATCCTTAATTATAATGGTTTATCAAAGTGGGAAAGCAGGACACTGAGGATCAAATGGATTGGTCACAAGTTATGATGAAGATGTATATATGCTTTGCTGCCAGGATGGGCCGTCGGAGGTGTAGGACCCTGGCGATCACAGACCGGAGGAGTACGGCGAGAGGAGAAAAAGGATCGTGGTAGGATGGAGAGAGAGAGAGAGAGAGAGAGAGAGAGAGAGAGAGAGAGAGAGAGAGAGAGAGAGAGAGAGAGAGAGAGAGAGAGAGAGAGAGAGAGAGAGAGAGAGAGAGAGAGAGAGAGAGAGAGAGAGAGAGAGAGAGATTATATAAAACACTGCTTCAACGTCTGTCATCAATCACAATTACTTTTTAGAAAGCTACCTCGTGAATAAGATTTTTTTTTGAGCAAATATGTTAATTACTGGCATTATCACATTCACTGCCTCAGGATTCATTGCCTCTAAGTTGCAAATAATCATTTATTAGCTTCGCTAATCACCATCGTATTCAAATGTGTCTGAAATTAGCACCAATGCAGCCTTCAGGGCATTAGTATCACCTTGGAGGTAGAATCTCCATCATCTTCACCACCACTACCACCACCTCCACCACCATCTCCATCTCCACCACCATCTCCACCATCATCATCTCCACCACCACCAGTATTACCTACCCTTATCACATGAGAACCCATATAATCACACCAGCATGGCAACACTGACAGATACAGTGGGAACCTTGGCTTATTTGATAATAATTGACCTGAGGGCCTTCCAGACTTACCTCGCATTGTCAAGGGCATTATACACCTTGTCGGGCCTTAGGAGATGCTGACACATCATCATACAATGAGGTATGATACAAGACCTACTACATCCACTGAGGCGCTATGAGATACAGACTTATATCACATGATGAGGACTTATGAGAAATAGGAGAGATAAATATAGTGATGAATATACTACGTGTTGTGAGGCATTGTGAGGGATCAGACCGATAATGAGGCATTCTGGATGATTGATTGTACACTTTGAGACTTTAATACACCGCCAAGAGCTCTCTCTCTCTCTCTCTCTCTCTCTCTCTCTCTCTCTCTCTCTCTCTCTCTCTCTCTCTCTCTCTCGACCATGATGATCTGTGTCTGGGAGCCTCACGCGGGACTCATAACGGGCTGGGGACGCAGCTCACTTCCCTCCCTCTCTTTTATCAGCAGTTGCAATCATCTCTCTCTCTCTCTCTCTCTCTCTCTCTCTCTCTCTCTCTCTCTCTCTCTCTCTCTCTCACACACACATATTTCGCTAGGGACGTTTAAACACACGCCATCGAGAGCGCCTGAGGTGCTATTGAACTGAGAGGCGAGACTATGTGCCTTCCTAGGCGAGAAACATGATACATTGCTCTCGATAAAACATTATGCCCACGGGTATATTACAGAGGGAGGGAGGTCTATTTGATTTCACAGGATGTTCTACCATTACGATAAATCTATCTATCTATCAATCTCTCTATCTATCTATCATATATATATATATATATATATATATATATATATATATATATATATATATATATATATATATATATATATATATATATATATATATATATATATATATATATATATATATATATATATATATATATATATATATATCTTCATTTTCATGCGATGATCTAATATTAGAATATCTTTTTTGCTAAGATGGTCTGGGATTGAAATATATTTCACACAGGATGTCCTGGTATCGACATATTCTTAAAGAATATCTCAAGATGTTTTTCATAGGATGTTCTGGCATCAAGATATAGGTTTTCAGCATAAACACCTTTACTGACAAGTACCTGAAGGGTGATTCAGTAATTTGTGTTTGTTAAAAGAATTTTCTAAGGCGTCGTCTGGCGAAATGAATGCATATATATAAAATAGGAAACCGAGAGAACCATTTTGTTTAAATGCGGAACTGGGAAAACCAATTAGGTAAAAGTCACATGAAATGGGGAACTGAGAAAACCAGGCAGTAAAGAACCACTTAGAATAGGGAACTGCGAGAACCAATTAGTAGAAAAACTCCACTTTCGACAGAGAACTGCGAGAACCAATTAGTAGAAAAACCCCACTTTCGACATAGAACTGTGAAAACCAATTAGCAAAGGGTCACTTCAGATGGGGAACTGAGGGGGAAAAAAAAAGGCAGTTAGCGAACTGGAGTGGCAGGCAAAAAGTAATTTCCTAATGGTGAAGCCCAGGTTCGAGGAGGCAGTTCAAGACCCCAAGGGTACATAGTTGCATTTTCCCACTGGGTTCATCATTACACTGTATTACCATGGGCTCACCTGCATTACAGCATTTGACTGTGGGGGAGAGGCCTCTTATACCACTATATTGCCCCCCCTCTCCATGGCTCTGGTGGAGTGGGGGGGAAGGAGAGTTTGAGTATTGGCTCATCTGACGTCACCGTGAGGAAACCCCTCCCCCAAGAGAGGGCGGAATGAGGCCCTAAATGCAGGTCAGAGGTCATAAAGAGGCATCTTAGAGGTCATGAGGTAAAGCCCTTCAAGCAGTAACTTGGGTCAAGATGGGTTATAAGGTGAAATGAGATGATATAAGGGATAAGGTAGGCTTGTGGCCACTTGCCAGGGTTATAAGGTGGCTGTGTGAAGCAGCAGGTTGCAATAGACTTCTAATTTCTTTACTTGTGGAATTAGGTGAATTATGTAGGGCATATTAGGTATATAATGATGGTGTTAGCTGGGTTAGAGATCGTGGAGGAGTGCGGGTTATGTTAGATGATAGGTTATCTTAGATCATATGCCATGTAAGATAGATTAGAGATGATGTCATTTAATTATGGTCACATCGAATGCATTACAGACCATGCGAAATAGACAATAGTTTATAGTAGATAGATTCTAGATCATGTTAGATTGATCATAAGTAAGATGGATTATATTAGGCCAAGTTGAATAGATTCCAGGTCATGGTGGATATATTGCAGGTCATGTTAGATAGATCAAAGGCCATGTTAGAATGAATATGCTTCAAGACGGAGTATAGATCATGTTAGAAAGATAAAGGGTCGTATGAGGTGGATTATAGGTAATTATCAAAGGGCTTTATGTGGGATTAAAGGTTATAAGGGTTTTCTATTACGTTATTATGAGTTTAAAGTCTTTAAAGAGGTTCATTGATAACTCTCCCTCTTTTGTTTTTCCTCTACAACCCTCAAGTCCTGCTTTAATCATATATATATATATATATATATATATATATATATATATATATATATATATATATATATATATATATAAAGAATAATGGACTGAATTCCTTCCTTCCATTAAGAAACCTGTAACAATCCTGGTTCTCAGTCGTATTTCAAAGGAATGTATTCAATTTTCTTTTGCCAAAACAATTTAGCGGACTTAGTTAGCAGCCCAGGAACGCTGAAAGAAAATTCGGTTAGCGCTGGAGCGCTGAATGAAGCGAAAAGGTTTGGGAACTAAAGATATATATGAAAAAAAGCTATCGCATTGCCATTCAGATTTGAAGGTGCTTACATACCCAACGTTTTCTTCTGAACTGGGACAAAGGAGGAAATGAAAATGGGCACAACGTTCGAATGAAGAAAATGGGGAGAAGTTTACGACAAGCGGGAGAGAAGGGAAATAGATAGAGTAAAAAGGTGTTTGCGAGTGACTGGGAAATGAACCTGAGTTACAAGGGAGAGAGAGAGAGAGAGAGAGAGAGAGAGAGAGAGAGAGAGAGAGAGAGAGAGAGAGAGAGAGAGAGAGGGGTGAGTTCTACTCTCTATTTGATGAAAAGAAGATTTGTTGATTAAACCAACCCGCAAAAAGTCATTCAAAACATAAATGAAATCTTGGAAAATGTTGAATAATAGAAAAAACATCGATATTGATGACGATAGATAAATAAATGTTGAATAACATGTGTTGCAATTTGCCTAGATGTTTTTAAAGGTAGATAATCTCAATAGAGATAATGTGTTATCAGAAGTAAGATTTCAAATATATAAACTTAGATGTGATAGTGATTACATGTTATCACAAATAAGATATCAAACATATAAACTTGGATTTGATATCCATTATAGGCTATAACAAATAAGATATCTTAACTTGTGTGTGATAACAAGTAAATGTTATCACAAAAATATAATATCAGTGTTTAACTTATGTATGACAATGATCATATCCAAAACATGTTATCAATGTTTAATTTGTGCTTATTAATTTCCAGGTTTTTTTGAGCAGTTAGGAGTGAGTCAGTAGCTTTCATTCTATCAATACACGTACAGAGAAACGAGGCTTGAATTGTAATCAGTCTGTCTAATCATTGGCCAAAAATCTGTATTATACATTCAAACAGCTGTATGTACTCACTGATATGTAATTTATTACTGGTAGCCACAGAATATAAATAGTAAAGTCATAGAGTTACATAATCATCTTTTTCTATATACATTCAATTTTTTTTATTTTTTTTATTTTCAACATGGAAGAGACCCAATACATTTAAATTCTAATATATCTTCAGACATTCTTAAATTACATTTATTGGATCATGTGGTAAAATGTGATTCTTGCATGGAGGGCCATATGTTCAGTGAGAGTGTATATGGCTCTTGAATTATATTGATAACCTGAAGAAAGTGCTTAAGCTTTCTTAGAATATAATCATTTCCAACTTTGTACTTTAATAATTGCCTTGATAACTGAACCTAGCAATCAAAAGGGGTAGTGACCTTAATTTGTATCATAGAATAAAAAGTAACTGAAACATATGCTTTACTGAAATATAAATCATATTTATGTATATCAATTAATTCAGTAATGATTGTAATCTAAATATATATTCCAATCTAAATATATGTTTCATTCAGGAATACAGAAGGAACTTAAATGTCCTCACATTTGAGAAGGCGTTTAGACTCCATTTTCCGAAGCAAGACAGTTAAAGATAACTGCTTAAGAGTGGAAGGTCCTCACAATACCTGTGGTCCCGCTTATAACGCCGGGGAGAATCCTGTAGTTGCCTGTTAGGCATTATAGTTTCATGAGAACACTGGGTGCTTCAGTGTTCAGTCGGGTTAGTGGGATGTAAGTGAGGGAAAAGGATTAGAATATCAAAATAGGGAGTTGGATTCGCGGGACATATATTTTCCCAGCAATGTTCGCTAAGATTTTTTCTTCTTTTTTTTTGGAATAGGAGGGAGGTATGTATATAAGGGGTAATACTAGAGAAAAAAAATGACACACACACACACACACACACACACACACACACACAAACACACACACAGATCGGGCCCCATGAGCGTACAGTACAAATAGGTAAATTCAAAGGGATACACACACACAGAGACCCATCCTTAATTAACTGCACCATTACCAGTGACTGGTGCCTCCCCTTTAGATAGAAGTGAGAGAAGAAAAAAAAAGTGTAGATTGTTAAACAATGACAGAAAAATGAAAATAGATAAAGCATTTCTTTTTCTGAATTTTATTTACATTGCTAAGAGTTTTTATCTAATGTAATTCCATTCAAGGGATTGCAGACAAAATAGAATATCCTGGTGACAGAGTTCGGCAGAATATTCACCCATGACAAAGTCTGCAAAGAATATTCCCAATATCTGAATGAAAAATGGGAAATTGTTGCAAAGATGTTGACGACTTGTTGCCAAAAATGAAAAGTCACCGAGAAAAATGAGAGAAATGAGGATAACAGAATAGAAAATGAGGGGGAGAAGCTATGAGAAAGCAAACCTTGAGACAAGCAATGAGTAAAGGGTGAGTGGAAGTGAGAATTATGAGCACTTACCGAAATATGAGATGTCTCATAAAGATTTAGTATGAGGCGCCCTTATAAAGAGTGAGAAACGATTTCTTAGATACTAAATACATGAGGGAAATGAGATTAACCAAACGAGAATGTTGTGAGGGAGTGACATTCCCTCGTGTGTTGGCCAGCGTTGCCGACAGAGAAGCATTTGAGCCCGAGTTCAAATATTCAACCAAGTAGTCGGTTCACAGCAGGTCTAGCTGTTTATCTTCCCCTTGGGTCTTGGTCTGTCAATGGGTACCTGAAATAGCATAGGACACACACACACACACACACACACACACACACACACACACACACACACCTGCAGTTAATAATCAACAGCAAGTGGCCCAGTGCGAGGCCTGCAGTTGACGAGGGAAGTTGGCACAGCGAGGATGACGAGTTAAGAGGCCCACACACTCACCCACACCATGGGTGACACTCGGAGAGTGTATGTCAATCTCTCTCTCTCTCTCTCTCTCTCTCTCTCTCACGAACGCACTTCATCATTCGACTAGCGTGAGGGATACACGCGTCCAATCCCGGTTCACAAGGAATGGAAAAAGATTGTGTCCGCAACCAAAATAACTCAAGAGAAATCACACACATAAATCTATATATATATATATATATATATATATATATATATATATATATATATATATATATATATATATATATATATATATATATATATATATATATATGTATATATATATATATATATATATATATATATATATATATATATATATATATATATATATATATATATATATATATATATATATATATATATACATATATATATATATATATATATATATATATATATATATATATATATATATATATATATATATATATATATATATATAGAGAGAGAGAGAGAGAGAGAGAGAGAGAGAGAGGACTTCACCCCCACATGAGTGCGAATATCAATACTCATCCTTCATACACCAGAGTATACCTCATACATATATGCATCCAGCAAACAAAAAACAAAGAAAAAAAAAAAAGAACTGATACATTCACCTCAGCATCTGACGTCAGTACTCATAACAGAACCAACATAAGCAACATGGAATCTCTTTTGGCACTTATACTTTCCTCTCTGAGAAGAAAACCTTTTAAATGAATAGAAACATAATTAAACTGAAGGATCGACAGCATTTACTGGAGCTAACAAGCATATAATTGAATCTCATTTTTTTTTCTCTCTTCTCTCGTTTGGTTAACGAGCGGGTTTTGCAAACGGTGTAGAAGCAGAGGTGGCATTCACATGGGTACTTGGTCCGTTCTAAAAAGTTTGAAAAGGAGTTTGACGTTGATATAGAATTTGATAAAGAATATATTACATTTTGAATCATTTATGTGTTCGTAATTTAATGTTAATGATTGTGTTAGTTGAAAACTTACGACCATCCCCGAGAGGAGGATGAGGACCTGGGTTGGGTGTAGGCCTACTGGCGAGCCCAGGATTCGAACCCATGCAGCCTCGACCCCGGGCGGGCACGTGGTGATCCATGGTCAACAACACTATCCACGACACCACGGAGGGCCGTGTGTATGTATGTGTGTGTGTGTGTGTGTGTGTGTGTGTGTGTGTGTGTGTGTGTGTGTGTGTGTTAGAGAGCCTTTCCTCTCAACATGAGCCAGTGTGTGAGGGGGTCAAGCGTCGCCCATCCCCGGGTGTGAGGGAGGGTTACGACCAGGTCCTAACCTAACCTCGAGTCAGACAACAAAACAACAACAACGACGACGACAACAACAGCTACACCAACAACTACAAAAACAACAGCATGAACAAGGACAACAACAAAAAACAAAATCGAAAATAAAAACAACGGCAACAACAACTAACAACAACAACGCCTAACAACAACAACAACAACAACAACAACAACAACAACAACTAACAACAACAACAACAACAACTAACAACAACAACAACAACAACAACAACAACAACAACAACAACAACAACAACAACAACAACTAACAACAACAACAACACCAACACCAACAACACCAACAACAACAGCATCAACAAAAACAACAACAACAACTAACAACAACAAAAACAACAACAACAACAACAACAACAACAACAACACTAGCAGCGATAACAGAACAGACACAAAAAAACACAAGGCGAGGTAAATCCTGGGGGGCGGGTGGCCTGGCCTCCTCCTCGCTTCTCTCTCCCTAAATCCATGATGGAATGCCTCACACTGGATTTAAAAAATTAGACCTAAAATATCGGCTGATAAATCTCCATTGGTTATAGTGGCTTCGTAATATCCAGGGATTTGTGAGGATTTACAGTGTCCAAGGGGGTGGAGGGGGGGGGGATATTGGTGGGCTTAGGTGTGGGGTGGTGTGTGGGGTGGTGTGTGGGGGTGGAGGAGGAGGAGGAGGTCATTGAGCCAGCCAGGGGGCCATAATGCTCATTATTGATAGGGAAAGTGAGAGGAGGCGGAGGGGGAAGATGAAGAAGGGAGAGAGAGAGAGAGAGAGAGAGAGAGAGAGAGAGAGAGAGAGAGAGAGAGAGAGAGAGAGAGAGAGAGAGAGAGAGAGAGAGAGAGAGAGAGAGAATGCCCCAGTTCAGGGAGTGACACATGCTGGACTTTACTTTCAAAATACGACACGTGTATTTAACCAGACAGACACACACACACACACACACACACACAGGGAGCGATACCTCCGTAATGCCTTTAGATAAACTTACTGCTGAGTAAGCTTACTGCTGAGCAAGCTTACTACAGAGCAAGGTTAATGTTGTGTAAGCTTATTGTTCAGTATCCATACCGTTGGGCAAGCTTACCTTTGGATAAGGTTAATGCTGGGTAAGCTTACTCTTGAGGGTAAGAGTCCAGCTATATAAGCTTGCTGATGACTAATCTTACCCCACATCTTCGTAGGGATCATGCAAATCTTAGATGTTATGATAAAAGACAAATATAAGTTGATAAATCCATATCAAATACATGATGGAATGACCTTAGGCAAGTTCTGAACAAGTCATAAGCACGTATGATACACCACAACCATGTCATGCGAAAATAACGTAAATATTTTAGAAATTATTTAGCATGACATATATTCGTCTTATCAAACTCCCATTCTTAAAGTTCCATATTCATTTTTCTGTCCGTTCGCAAATTTTCGTATCTAGCCAATGCAAATTTAGAAAACATGTCTCATAACAAAAAAAAATTCTTTGCCTAAATGGCCATTATATTGTGTAATAACCCGTCACCAGTAATTACCAACCGGAGAAATGGCACCTGAGACACCAATAGGAATCTTCCGACATATTGGTTTTCAGACGCGTTCTCTGCATCCAACACAGTCTGTATATTTACGTGCATGTGTTGAAACTTTTCTGATTAAATTTCCTTGCAAGTTTCCCCGACGCTTCAAGGGTGTTCGAAACGCCTATGAATACTAAAGAATGCTTTCCAGTCTTGAGAACGTTGCATTGGAACACTTCAGGTAGTTTGTATATATATATATATATATATATATATATATATATATATATATATATATATATATATATATATATATATATATATATATATATATATATACATATATATATATATATATATATATATATATATATATATATATATATATATATATATATATATATATATATATATATATATATATATATATATATATACATATATATATATATATATATATATATATATATATATATATATATATATATATATATATATATATATATATATATATATATATACACACAGTAAGCTTAATATTTTTCTTTCCAGCTTAGCTTGACACTCAACGAAGCGAAAATTCGCTTCGCAGATAGAAAGGACGAAGGGAGGGAAATAAAAAGTGTGGAGATAGAAATAGGGATTGGGAAAGAGAAGACTAGAGAGAGAGAGAGAGAGAGAGAGAGAGAGAGAGAGAGAGAGAGAGAGAGAGAGAGAGAGAGAGAGAGAGAGAGATGGACCAACTGCTATCAAAGCCCTTGAGAATGACGGTACTTGGTTGCGATGGCCTTGGCCTTCGACGTAACCCTTAAAAGGCTTACCCTCGTATCCAAGGGTCGTACCGTCATGCTCAAGGGTCGTACCGACGTGTTCAAGGTTCGTTCCGTCGTGCTCAAGGGTCGTACCGTCATGCTCAAGGGTCGCACCGACGTGTTCAAGGGTCGTTCCGTCGTGCTCTGGGGTCGCACACTCACCCTTTCAATCGCTGGAGTGAGTGCATGTCAGTTCCGTGAATATCCACATCTCTGTTAACGTGAACAGATTCAAAGCTCAGGGTTCATCAGTTAGCGAGTCTTTCCCTGATTGACTTATCATGTACCTTATTTCTCTCGTGTCTCCCAGAGACCAGTGCATTAAGTCTCTCGTGCGTCTCAGAGAGATAACCTTGAGACCAGATGCATTAAGTGGGTACCAGAGACCTTCCAGGACGCTTGATGTATATGTTAAGTGCTACTTAACGACCCAGATGACTTTCAATGATGCACTTATACCTCACACGGTGGGAAGAGTGTGTGTGTGTGTGGGTGGGTGCGTGTGAGACTGGATGATGGGGAGTGGTACTACGAGAACGAGAGTGTGTGGGAGACGAAGCTGAGCTCCGTGAGTGCGGGCGTGTGTGAGAGGATACTTTACTCTCACATACTGGAGAAGAGGCGTGGATATGTGAGATACGTGTTTATTCCTCAGTTGCGGATATGTATGAGAACTCAATATTCTCTCTCTCTCTCTCTCTCTCTCTCTCTCTCTCTCTCTCTCTCTCTCTCTCTCTCTCTCTCTCTCTCTACTCCTCAGGTATTATCGGGGGCGTGTTAAGAATAACCTCTCCTAGAAATTATACATAAAGCTTTTACCGTTGGAGAGAGAGAGAGAGATTTTTAGAGATTCTTTGAGATCTATAGCCTTTCGGGATATAGAAGACTGCTTGGGATCCTGGAGTCTCTCTTTAATGCCATTTGATGCAAAGGTTTAAGCTAAGAGGATTCCAACTCGAACGGCAGTAGGGCTTTTAGAATTAGAGTGGGTTATAAGTACCAATGGAGAGTGAAGGTAGTGGAGTGGGATGCCTGCCTGCAAGGTACGTTCTCTCTCTCTCTCTCTCTCTCTCTCTCTCTCTCTCTCTCTCTCCCCCACACACACACACACATGTTCTATGTTTTATCTGAATTTCCTTTCAGCCAATACTAAAATACCACAGGTTTTCTGTGAAGAGCTGAATGATTGATCTAGTCTTTTATTTACCTTCGACAAATAATGTTTTCTAATAAAAGCTCAGGAGGATGACATATCCAAGAGTAAAGACAAAAGACTTAAGAATTCCAAAATACCTTTGTGCGTCGGGGCAATAAAGACGACAACCCACTCCCCCCTTTAAAATATAGTGGCTATCATATATCTTCGCTGTGATATATCGATATATCCAGTTATATCATGGAGTCAGTTTAAAACTCCCAGAAAACTCCGAGTCTTGCCTACATCTTGGCGAAAAGTATACCAGTATGTGCCCACTATGACACCTCGATCTACACAGTTTAAAAAAAGGAAGATATTTTTAAATCTATTTCAATAGCAGTATTCATGCCGTGTCTAATCAAAGAATATTATGCAGTCATCTGTTATGACCTATATCTATTGATAGCCAGCGAATACAACAATATACAGTCTGAATGTAGGATGTATTTATTTTTTTTTATGTATTTTCTTGCTTGTTCGGCTGTGTCTGTTTCATTCTCATTGTCTGTCTGTGTAATTACCTGTTTGTCTTCGTCTGTTTAAAGTCTGTTTATTTGGCTGTCACCTTGGCTCTATATCTTCGTTAGTGCTTTCGCGTAAACAATTGTCGCACACACTCACATACCCACACTCACACACACACACACACACACACACACACACACACACATATATATATATATATATATATATATATATATATATATATATATATATATATATATATATATATATATATATATATATATATATATATATATATATATATATATATATATATATATATACTGACCTGAAGACATATATAAACCTTTGTAAAAGGCACATGACTTCATGATACTAAACAATAGAAAAAATCTTCCCCAAATACTGTAAAATACAGAAGTATTCCCGTACTCACTCGTAAGGTTAGCACAGTACAATACAGTCATGTTTTCTCTGTACTCTGTCGCGAGAAATTCAAGTCACCGATCAACAACGCTGTTTTCTGTGTATTCTGGACACAATTTGCTGTCGTAAGATGAAGTTCCGGTTGAGCTGCATGACCTGGGCGCTGGGTCTAGTAGAATGCATGGGATGCGCATGGCTCGCCTCTGTGTTGAGTCTTGTCTCACTGTATGAATGATTCCTTTGCGTATGTGGAAATTGCGCCGAGGTCTGCTGTCTCTCATATCTGCCCGAGCAAAGTCATCTCTTCTCTCTCTCTCTCTCTCTCTCTCTCTCTCTCTCTCTCTCTCTCTCTCTCTCTCTCTCTCTCTCTCTCTCTCTCTCTCTCTCTCTCTCTCTCTCTCTCTCTCTCTCTCTCTCTCTCTACCTCTTCCTCAGGTTGCTGGCGGACCTGGGAGACACAAGAACCACCCGGGCAATCGAGAGGTTTATAAGTCACTCTGGCGCAACGAACCAGCACCACAGTGGCTGTCAACTTCCCCTCTTAGACCCAAAGGTTGCCATCGGGTTCCTCTCTACCTCGCGTTGAACTTGGGCTGCTGCCATTTAGTCCACACACACGAACACAATTAGTCTCCAACGTACATTTGACACTAAATAACATGTAATTCATTCTCTAAATGCGGTGAATATTACGCGCTGGTCCTACTCTTTGGCAAACTTTCGTCGTAGATACTTTTACATATGTAAATAAGATGTAAATAACAACGTGGAGTGGACAAGTAATAACCCAGATCAAGTTCTACAGTACGTGAATGCAATTTCTGCCAATATCTCTTTCTAACTTTCACACTTTCCTACCATTTCCAAAGCATTTGCACCAAACCTTGCAATAACATAAACATGTTTGGAATTCCCTGGGTTACTTGACGCTAAATCCAATTTATTAAAATATATATATATATTATAAAATTTTCAATTTCTTTAGTTTACTTGGTTAATTGTTTTTTAAATCTTGATAGTGTCATTTTTCACCATTGCGTTTTACTGACAGGTAATCTATGATAATGGCGTTGAACTAGGTTTACAGAAGTAACTGGACACTTGAGGGGGAATACCTCACCTGGCCCCCCTTTCTGTTTTTCCTTTTGGAAAATATTAAATAAATAAATAAAAAATTAAAAATTGATGGATGGGTTAGGAGGATTTCAGGCCCCCCGCCCTCCCATTTGTTGGGGGCTTGGATGAGCAGAAGCGCGAGGGAATACGCTGGGGGATATTTTTCTCCCAAACCGGGATAATATATAAAAAAAAAAAATTAAATAAATTAATAAAAATATTATAAGATAGATGAGTAAGTATGGGGGGAGTGAGGAGAGAAAGAGAGAAGAGAGTAGAGAGGGAGAGATGCAGAGAAGGAGAGAGAGAGAGAGAGAGAGAGAGAGAGAGAGAATCAAGAGTAATTTGGTTGTTGAAGCAGGATGTCCCCGAGAATGCAAAACAAAACCCCATTAAAGAAACTTCAGACAAACGCCTTTAAGACCATCAGAGTCGTGAGAAACTACATCCCGGCATTTATCTCTCTCTCTCTCTCTCTCTCTCTCTCTCTCTCTCTCTCTCTCTCTCTCACCAGGAGCTGCCCTCCACCATGCAGGTCTCTCATGGTCCACATTAGAGAGCTTTTAGTGAAAGGTTTTAGGGCTCCTTAGTGTGTGCCGCGGCGGTATATCATTATATTCGCCCGACACACACACACACACACACACACACACACACACACACACACACACACCCCGTCCCTCGTCTCCGCTGGGCTGGGTAAGCTATCGCCCTGCCTTCCCTGCCAGCCGCCATGAGAGAGAGAGAGAGAGAGAGAGAGAGAGAGAGAGAGAGAGAGAGAGAGAGAGAGAGAGAGAGAGAGAGAGAGAGAGAGAGAGAGAGAGAGAGAGAGATCCGTACAAGGGTTAGGAGAATGGTGATTGCATCGTATTCAAGGGTCGTACCACAGTGCTCAAGGGGTGTACTATCGTGCTTAAAGGTCGTACCGTCGTGCTTCAAGGGTCGTACCGTCGTGCTTCAAGGGTCGTACCGTCGTGCTTCAAGGGTCGTACCGTCGTGCTTCAAGGGTCGTACCGTCGTGCTTCAAGGGTCGTACCGTCGTGCTTCAAGGGTCGTACCGTCGTGCTTCAAGGGTCGTACCGTCGTGCTTCAAGGGTCGTACCGTCGTGCTTCAAGGGTCGTACCGTCGTGCTTCAAGGGTCGTACCGTCGTGCTTCAAGGGTCGTACCGTCGTGCTTCAAGGGTCGTACCGTCGTGCTTCAAGGGTCGTACCGTCGCCTCTCGAGCGTCGTTAACAGTTTCTCTCAGAACGTTATGGGAGGAAGTCGTGATGAACGACCATTATGTCGCCCCCTCCCTCCCGCCGGCTGACTTCCCCCACTCCTCTCTCTCTCTCTCTCTCTCTCTCTCTCTCTCTCTCTCTCTCTCTCTCTCTCTCTCTCTCTCTCTCTCTCTCTCTCTCAGAACAATCTTCTTCGTCTGAGACTTGTTGATTTCCGAATATCATTACGAGCAGCAACTCGAAGGCTTCACCGTCATACCCCCCCGCCAACCCTCGCTTGTCTCAAGTGAAGAGAAACAAAACTCCAGTTCTGGGAAACTTCTAGTTTGAATGAGTCAAACATAAAGACAATCGGGTCAATCAGGGCTTTATACACCGAGCCTGAAGTTTTGATGCACACACACACACACACACACACACACACACACACACACACACACACACACACACACACACACACACACACACAAACACACATTCTGCCCCTCTCGACTAGATGTCCCTCTCTATGTGTTCACTGTTCACAGTATGAGAGAGAGAGAGAGAGAGAGAGAGAGAGAGAGAGAGAGAGAGAGAGAGAGAGAGAGAGAGAGAGAGAGAGAGAGAGAGAGAGAGAGAGAGAGAGAGAGAGGAGTCTTCGACCGAATTGAGAAAAAAAAATGTGTGTATATACCTTCCTTCAACCAGCCATGAAGGGGAAATTCTGGGTTCCTAGTTCCATTCAAAGTCAATATGAAGGAGGAGGAGGAGGAGGAGGAGGAAGAAGAAGAAGAAGAAGAAGAGGAGGAGGAGCAACCAGGCATCTACTGATCTACCAGTGTTGATCTGGAACATAATTGATAATTCAGTTTTACATTGTATGATGCTTCCATCTCTGTAGTTCCCTTCTCCATAAAGCTTCCAGTTATACATTACTGAATTACCCAGAGACTAAGACACCTCTGTTTTGTGTCATCATTCACGTGATGTCTACCCCAGATGTGGTCTTATATCCCTCTGTTTTGTGTCATCATTCACGCGATATCTACCCCATACGTATTTTTACATCCCTCAGTTTTTTCCCCACTGGGTAGATAAGAAGTAGAAAAACGCTCTAGTTCCTTGGTAGTGGAGTTCATCTACACTGACGGAACAGTCGTTCACTGATTTCCACTGAAGACTCACTGGAGATGATCAAGGAATAACCCCACCTCTCCCTTTTTTTTTTTTTTTTCAAACTAAGGACGTTTTATGGTATCATATCTACGAGGAAAATTATTATAAATGATTCTAAAATTATTACATGTTTCTTTCGTTTCGTAAGAACATCTTCGCAATTTAGTACCACAAAAAAAAAGCTTTCTTTCTAATTAGAATCTACGAGACTTTATTTTTGGCTCGAAAGAGAAGGGGAGGAACCTTATACTCTCAATATCTTACCAAGCCATTTACAAAGTTTTGATTTACCTCCGTGAAGCCTCCTAGCGATTCATTTACCTCCATGAAGCCTCCTAGTGATTCATTTACCTCCGTGAAGCCTCCTAGTGATTCATTTACCTCCATGAAGCCTCATAGTGATTCATTTACCTCCATGAAGCCTCCTAGTGATTCATTTGTGAGTCTCAAATATTCATTTCGGCTCAGAGTCATCCGCAAAGGTTTGCTTCGTCAAGTCAAACGAGCACTTCATAAAAGGAAGGAGCTCTGATTTGACATTCTTCCTCTGCAAACAAATCTTTTCTGGTCCTTTACCAAAAGCGTCTTTGACAACTTCTCTCACTCGACCTTTCATTTTCTCCTGATCAATATGTATGGAGGCCTAACTCCTCCACTCATAAAGCCACTGTTTTGATATCTTATATTGGCTTTCAAAGTAGCCTGATAAGAAAAAAAAAATGTATTATGAAAAGAATCCCGTGAAAGTAGTCTATAAATTCATCATTCTATTTCGGGACATTATTCAGAAACTCCCCAGTACTCTCTCTCTCTCTCTCTCTCTCTCTCTCTCTCTCTCTCTCTCTCTCTCTCTCTCTCTCTCTCTCTCTCTCTCCTTCTCTCTCTCTCTCGTGGAAAGCTAAACTTTTCCCCTTCCTCCCTCAATAAAACAAATGATAAAAAAGGGGACGGGGGTTACTTAAAAAAAGGCCCCTCCTGTTCTGGCAAAACGACTTTAGAAATTACCACTATTTATCGAGTCTATGCTCTGAGGAACTTGGAGAGAGAGAGAGAGAGAGAGAGAGAGAGAGAGAGAGAGAGAGAGAGAGAGAGAGAGAGAGAGAGAGAGAGAGAGAGAGAGAGAGAGAGAGTTAAAAGTATGACTCCTCACTTTCGTAAGTGTACTTGGATAACTTGAAATGGGCGGGCGTCAGTGCTTGCAAGTTCCACCCTACATCTGACTGGCTTGGACTTTAGTGCTTGCATCGCTCCACTCCATATCTGACTGGACTGGTCTGGCTGGGCGCCAGTGCTTGCGAAGCGCGCCCAGGAACTGACATGACTTTAGTCCTCCTGTACCCAGGAAACAGCTGGGCCCCGTCGAGCTAATACTCCTAATGGATCCATCTGCCTGATGTTCCAGGTGCGTTTGCTGGAAACTCAGTTCCAGGACGAAATCTACTTTGGATGCCAGGCGATATGGGCGAGAGCTGGTTCGCTGTGGAGTCTCCACCGAGCTGGAAATGTACTTTCCATTACGCCAACTGCCTGAGGGAAGACATGACACCTTCGTGGCTTGCGCATTGGCCCGATCATTTCCACTTTCTGAACGTGTGTTGCGGCCAAAGTCTCATCATGCGTTCCAGCAGTTGCTAAACCCAAGTCCTGGCATCTGTTCAGTGTCTTCACGTTACGTCTATTGCTCCAGACTGTGAGGAGAACCCATCACTGCATTCCAAGGTAGGAAAGACAGGGAACTCGTTAGCCCACGCTTAGGTTATCTGTTTTCGAACTTAAATTTCTCCTTTCCTCTGCTCACTGGACGAGATGAGGATAGAACAGTATGCAGGCTCTTTACCCACTCTCCACCACCTCCGACACCAACAGCTGGCAGTGATTTACGAGGACAGAGAACAGGAAGAACTGATGGCGAAAAAGAGATGAAGTACGCATGCATGAAGCTCAATAGGATATATGATTTACGAGGGCAGGAGACCCGAGAGCCAAAGAAGAGATGAACTACGTACGCCTACATGGAACTTAACAGGATATGTAAGTTGCTATGACCTAATGGGCCCAGAAGAGGTCATCTACGTTCACATAATCTCATCTGCTGTAGAAACAGGGAAGTAGAAGACGTAGTATTCACTACAGAGATTAACATTCTAAAGTTACTGTAGATGTTGATTCAAAGAGATTGTCTCTTTCTATAGAAATTTGTCTTTCTAATTGTGCCGGGAGTGGCCACGATGACGCATACCTGTGGTGTAAGCAATCACGTAGATTCTCACAGTAGTGAGGAAAGTTTCTTGATATTCTATATAAACTATAAAGATTCTCTCTCTCTCTCTCTCTCTCTCTCTCTCTCTCTCTCTCTCTCTCTCTCTCTCTCTCTCTCTCTCTCTCCCTGTCTTTGATGTAATCTTTTTATCTTTCCCGGTAACTTTCATGAGCCTCGATTTATCTTTGATCTGATCCTGACTTTACAGCTGGTGTCAGATGACGTGATACAGCTGATGTCTTCACACAGCTGGTGTCAGATGACGTGATACAGCTGATGTCTTCACACAGCTGGTGTCAGATGACGTGATACAGCTGATGTCTTCACACAGCTGGTGTCACATGACGTGATACAGCTGATGTCTTCACACAGCTGGTGTCAGATGAGGTGATACAGCTGATGTCTTCACACAGCTGATGTCAAAAAGGCACCACCTGCGTGAGATGACTTCTCACATTTCGTGACATCATGCATGTTGACTGTGGTCTCACAGATGATGTCAGGTGAGGTCATGTCTTCGTGCATGACACCTACAGTGCGTGTGCATGAACACTCGTACCCCTGAATGCATGAACACCTGTGCATGAGAACACTTTTATAAGAACATTGTTCAGTCCTGTTCGTCACACAGCACAATCTCTGGAAAATATGATGAAACAACAAATACATATATGGCCACAAAGGCTTCAAAAGTCTTCTTTTTTTATATTTCTACTTAGAAAATTGATACCACTTTTTATTCAGATGGGGGAAGGGAGGTTAAATACATCGAATAAAAAAACGGGAGTTGGGGTGGGCGGGGGGGAAGCTCCGTGGTTGAAGCTTTTTTCTCTATTTTTTCTTTCTTTTATAAGACACGGGGAAAAGTTTGAGTGAGGCGACTTGGCTGGAATATCGCGATCGCATTACGACCCTTGGGGGGGTAGGGAGGGGGGTGTTGGCGTGGGGGGGGTGGGTGGGTGGGGTGGGGTGGGGGTGGGGGGGGGTGGGGGGGGTGGGGTACTCGACTGCTGACGTGCACAGGGGCCGTACAGTGACCGAGAGAGAGAGAGAGAGAGAGAGAGAGAGAGAGAGAGAGAGAGAGAGAGAGAGAGAGAGAGAGAGAGAAGACTATCCATTGCCTGGTCTTTGTTTGACACGCAGACAAGAATTACTCTCCCTGATAGGTCAGACCTGGTAGTTACGAGCTTTAACCCAGACACACCCACTCCTGATTGGTCGAAATGTCTGTAACGACCCTTAACCCAGATAAATGTCCAGCAGGAGTTCCCAGCTAACTATGTTTGGCCTGGAGGTCAAAAGGGACCATCTCGGACCAAGGATGGGATGCGAGGTCATCTATCTCAGATCAGTAGGTTTCTCGTTGACCTTCTGACCTCATTCACGAAAAATAGCGACATTTGGGGTCACACGCCAATGACGTCTATAGGAGATAGAGGTATTGGTTAATTGGACCAGGTAATTTGTATTGATGTATGGTCTCATTATTCCACTTATTATGAATATATGTCATAATGTATATGCAGGTGTATTTATTACGCGTAGCATATGGGTCAATATCATTGATTTAGATGCAATTATCCTTATCATTATGGAGGTAATTAGTGTAGAAGTAGATCTAAATGATATTAAATGATATTAAATGATAGGTAAATGATATTAATGTAGCTTTATATATCATGGAGGGAAATAGTACTGATCCCTCTCCTTCTCTTCCTAGGTATTAGAAAATGATAATACAGGAGGGAGAGAAGTTCCAGCACTCACCTTCGCTGTCGCCAGGAACATAGTGAGCTAGCAAGACAGTGAGCCAGCAAGACAGTGAGCCAGCAAGACAGTGAGCCAGCAGGACAGTGAGCCAGCAAGACAGTGAGCCAACAAGACAGTGAGCCAGTAAGACAGCGAGCCACCAAGACAGTGAGCCAGCAGGACAGTGAGCCAGCAAGACAGTGAGCCAGCAAGACAGTGAGCCAGCAGGACAGTGAGCCAGCAAGACAGCGAGCCACCAAGACAGTGAGCCAACAAGACAGTGAGCCAGTAAGACAGCGAGCCACCAAGACAGTGAGCCAGCAGGACAGTGAGCCAGCAAGACAGCGAGCCACCAAGACAGTGAGCCAGCAGGACAGTGAGCCAGCAAGACAGTGAGCCAGCAAGACACTGAGCCAGGAAGACAGTGAGCCATCAAGTTAGTACGTCAACAATCCACATCTTACAGTACAGAATCTCCTCAAAGCTCGACCAACTTCAGAGAGATTCAGATAACGGTGACGAATCTGGGACCGGATACCTCATCTGGGGTGTCCGGATGAACGAGATAAACAACCGGAGGCCGGATGCCCTCGTCTTATCCGGCACGTCCAAACGTTCTTGCGTCATTCGAAACGTAAGTGATACGACCGAATCCATTGAGCGAATCACGTGCAAAGAACACATGTGGAAATCACACGTGTGTTTACAGACACCTGGTGTGGCATAAGTCCAGACGCACACGATGTGGCGTATATCACACGACGTACGCAAGGGCGTATACTCATATCCACGCATACGCTCAGTTGAATACTGTTAGTGATATACGCAGTAAACAGAAAAGACAAGGTCGTAGGCAACGTTAACAACTTGCGTTTATATACGCAACTGAGGGTGGGTTCTGGAGAAGAGGAGGGAGCGTAACAATGTGGCGTAAATTGAGCGTATTTTAGGAGAAAGTTTATTTGTCCTTTTCATATGAGTTTTTGTGAGAGCGAGCCATTGTGAGGTTGAGATATATGATTCAGCTGGGAGAGATGATATTTCTCTCTCTCTCTCTCTCTCTCTCTCTCTCTCTCTCTCTCTCTCTCTCTCTCTCTCTCTCTCTCTCTCTCTCTAGCACCCACTACAGGACCGGGGTCAGGGGTCAGCACAGTGCAACCATCACATAAAGAGACCCATATGCTGGACCTGAAAGAATGAGTGGGTCACCGCTCGTTAGGACCTATGAGAGGCAGTTATGAACAGTTATGTTAACTGCCACAATTACCTAACGTTGATCCAATTCAAAACCAGTTCTAAATTTGCGTTCACACTGGGTGAACAAAGTAGAGAAAGATTGAGAGAGAGAGAGAGAGAGGTCAGATTTTTATCAAAAGAGGAAAAGAGAGATCCAGGTTATAAAAAGAAAAAGGAGAAATAGAGAAAAAGAATAACATCTTCACGACGCCAAGCGCAAGACGCCAGCAATATCTGTGTACAACTTTTACCATTAGGTTCCTCTCGTTGAATCTACGATATTTCTATCTCTCTCTCCAGCTTGAAGCATCTCTCTCTCTCTCTCCATCTCTCTCTCTCTCTCTCTCTCTTTCCTCCTCTCTCTTCTCTCTCTCTCTCTCTCTCCTCCTTCGTTCATTTCCGACTTCCACCCCTCTCTCTATCCTCTCTGTATCTCTCTCTCCTCTCTCTCTCTTCTCTCTCTCTCTCTCTCTCTTCTCTCTCTCCCCACTACAGACCGGGCAGGGTACAGCACAGTGCAACCATCACATATAGAGCTCACCCCATATCCTGACCTGAAAGAATGAGGCGCCGTCACCGCTCAGTTAGGACACTGGATATGCGTTCACACTGGGTGAACAAAGTAGAACATCGGCTCAAACTTCTTGTAATAGGTTAACCTTTTTAATGTTACTATGATATCTGGAGAGCTATATTGTTGGAGAATTGGTCTTGAGCGATTTGGATGTGCGATTGCTGAAGAATCACGTAATGAATATGTGATTTAAAGTTTCCGTGCGACATAGATCCCAGATGAAGGCCATGATAAACAAATAACAACATACGAGAAATATATATGTCCTAACTTAAAATCAATTTCCAGGGAGAGAGAGAGAGAGAGAGAGAGAGAGAGAGAGAGAGAGAGAGAGAGAGAGAGAGAGAGAGAGAGAGAGAGAGAGAGAGAGAGAGGCTCAAGATTTTTTTTTATCAAAAAGGAAAGACGAGGTGATCCAGGTTCATAAAAAGAAAAAGGAGAAAATAGAGAAAAAGAATAACATCTTCACGACGCCAAGCGCAAGACGCCAGCAATATCTGTGTACAACTTTTACCATTAGGTTCCTCTCGTTGAATCTACGATATTTTTATCTCTCTCTCCAGCTTGAAGCATCTCTCTCTCTCTCTCTCTCTCTCTCTCTCTCTCTCTCTCTCTCTCTCTCTCTCTCTCTCTCTCTCTCTCTCTCTCTCTCCCTTCCCGTTCCTTGGAATTTCCGGACATATTTATACCATCTCCTTCCGGAATAGTTATGGAATGGCCTTGTGGGGGCCTGGATAATACTCTCCCCCCCCCCCTCTCTCTCTCTCTCTCTCTCTCTCTCTCTCTCTCTCAAACTCTCTCTCTCTCTCACTCTCTCCACACACACACACACACACACACACTCGATGCTTTGTTGACGCGTGGACCCCCCCCCTCCTCCCCCTGCAGAAGGAGGAGGGTGAAGGGCGCCCTTCACCCAAATGTCAAGAGGAATTCAAGGAACTCGGTGCCGCCCCCAGCCCCGCCCCCCTTCCATACAGCCTTCCTAAGACAGCACAGACCATGATATACACACTGGCAAAGGGGATTCCTCTTGGCTTTTACATAGGTTATCTATTTCTCTTCAGGTTTTGAATGCTGATAGCTATATTTTGTAGTCATTTTCTAAAAGTATCTCTTCATTACGTTTTCTTCCTATGTCGTTCTGTCATTCCATCCATATCCTTCTTCTTATCGTAACTGTTTCAGTTACCTCTGCTTTTTCACCTTTTGTATTGGAGTACGATGCGACTTTTAACTGCTGTTGTGGGCTTAGATTCTCAGTTTTATGGCCGTATGATAATAGTCGTATGATGAAAGGCTGAGGCAACGTATGTTAGAAAAAAAAAAAGGAGTGGCCTTTTTTTTCACAGGCGAGACTCCACCTTCCGTGTACGTTATGACCGTTGCAATATGGGATCAAATGACACAGATATTCAATTCTCTTCTTTAAAAAACTAACAGTCTATAGTCTATGTCTGTATTTCAAGAAAATAGGTAATCTTTTTTTTTTTAAATCAGTCCCTTATCTCTTATTACCAGTGAGTATTCACTGTACAGAGGTAGGATTAGATAGCGCCTACCGTAAGAAACAAGACTACATCATCAAATTGTGATGATTCGGGGTTCCTGGTGTCAACAAGACCCTGGTATTTCAGGGCAGGAAAGGGAATCTTTTAGAACGTTCCTCTGGACCCCACAGCGACCTCCTTACGCTTCCCCTCTCTATCCTGTATTCAGCGCAGGATTCCGCGTGGTAGAGAGAAGGGTTCGGACCCCTGCCAGGCGAATCACTTCAACCCAATAGCGGCAAGAAGAGGTTTCGGGGGAGGGACCCATCTCTCCTCTCTCTCTCTCTCTCTCTCTCTCTCTCTCTCTCTCTCTCTCTCTCTCTCTCTCTCCCTTGGCGAGCACGTAGTCCTCGCCTACATGTGTAGACTAGCCGTGGTGGTAGTCAGCAATGTTGGATTCCAGCAGTGTTGGTGGCTAGCGGTGTTGTCTGTACACAGCCCTGGTGGCGGTAGCCAGCAATTTTCACCCCATGGCAACGCCAGCCTTACTGGTGGAGAACACTGATGGTGACTCTGTGGTCATCTTAAGGATACATACAAACAATCATACCAGATTATTTCACCTTTACGTGAATACTGATATGGACACACTGCAGTACACCATGATGTTCTCTCCCTCATCTTCTCTTTCAATATACTTCATAGTAGGCCAAGTCATGCAACAATTGGGAGTGTTTGTGCCGTCAAATGCAAGGTATGTAAATATATTCTTATAGGCCAGACCGGTAAAACTGTAACGGAGAGGTGTTATTGGCACCGTCATTCAGTACGCAGGGATGACCACAAAAATGCAATCGCTAAACATTGTCATGAAAATGATCACCCTGGCCATAGATCTTGAAAATCCCGTTATTCCATACCCCTCTGCTGATTATGCCACACACAACGTCACTGAAATTGTCTTAATTGCTAATACTAAGAACTTTCATTTGCCCCCAGGTGATTTTAAAGCCCATCCTAGCATTAACCAAAACATTATGAGAGAATTGACAAAACACGAAAACATAAAAAAAATGTTGTTCAAGACACACCCAGCTACCCAGGTCAACCCCCGCCATGTGACCCCCCTTAATCATTCCCCCTTACAACGGCTATGGCCAGACAACGCAGACAGTGCTTGGTCTATAAAGACTGGTGTTGAACGACGGGAATCAAGTGTGACGTTGGGATCTAAACAACTTTGTTAAGTACTGGTACCTGATGATGAGGTGGATTGTCTCCACGAAACATGTCGTGCCACATGTCTAGAAAAATCAAATGTTAAATAGAATTGTATGAACTCATACTGAAGTGCGATTTCCCACTCATAACTATCATCACGGACAAGTGTGATTATCTCTCTCTCTCTCTCTCTCTCTCTCTCTCTCTCTCTCTCTCTCTCTCTCTCTCTCTCTCTCTCTCTCGCTGTATATATATGTACGTATAAGTTTCGCGGTATTTCTTTTCTTTATAAAGATCCTTGATAGCCTTTCTTCCTTCACATCTCCGCCAGAGTTTCTTGTTATTTTTTACGACAAAAGCTCCAGTCACGTGCAGAAGTCTTTATTGAGGCCAGGACCTGGATGGAAGGGGCCCGGCGGAAGAGAGAGAGAGAGAGAGAGAGAGAGAGAGAGAGAGAGAGAGAGAGAGAGAGAGAGAGAGAGACTCTTCATTCCAAAAAAGAAGAGCTTGAAATAGGAAAAGAAGTAAAAAGAGGGAGGCAAACACCGGAAGTATAAGAGGATAGGAGGAATTTAGGTGTGAAGTGTGTATATCACTGGGGTTTAACCCTGTAACTTAACTGAGATAGGAGACCACATTCCTACTATTGTAGGTTCTATGCAACACTACAGCTCTGCTATACAGCCGTAGAATACAGTGCTAGGATAGGGTTTATGCGCTACAGTAGGTGGTGGCATGTTGCCAACTCTGTCGCCACCGTCAGTCAAGGGTCGCAAAATACCATATGTCTTCACCACGTATCACATCCCACAATCACGTACACTACAGTGGCAGGCCCGGTCCACGTCCTCCCCCCCACACACACACACACACACACACACACACACACACACACACACACACTGGAGAAATCCCTTCCTTATTTCAAAATTTTGTTTCGGTTCGTTTGCTAGCATAAACGAGTTATTTTGAAGCCTTGAGGTCTCATTTATATGCTGATGCAATGAATGAGTTTGTGCCTAGGAAAGGGGGGGGGGAACAGATTTTTTTTTTTCTTGTAAAGACTGATGTTATCGTAGGTAAATGTGATTAGAGAGGTTCATCTTATCGAGCAGGATGGTCAAGACTGATGATAAACCATGTTAGTATCATGTGCATACACATTTGTGGAGAGAGAGAGAGAGAGAGAGAGAGAGAGAGAGAGAGAGAGAGAGAGAGAGAGAGAGAGAGAGAGAGAGAGAGAGAAACAGACACGAATGTACAGTCACATAACTGAACTACAGACTTGTTTCTCTCTCTCTCTCTCTCTCTCTCTCTCTCTCTGTCTGTCTGTCTCTCTCTCTCTCTCTCTCTCTCTCTCTCTCTCTCTCTTCATCATCATCATCATCTTCTTCTTCTTCTTCTTCTTCTTCTTCTTCTTCTTCTTCTTCTTCTTCTTCTTCTTCTTCTTCTTCTTCTTCTTCCTCTTCTTTTCTTCTTCCTTCTCTTCTTCTTCCTCTTCTTCTTTTTCTTCCTTCTTCATTCATAATAAGGCTTCTTTAATTTCTCCAAAGTCACTATGCAACATGCAAGCAGAAAAGTAATATTGCTCATTGCAATATTCTAATCCTCACTTGTATAAACAAACGTACGAACACTCTAGCTTTACTTTGTTAATCAAAGCTAATTTACTCTTCGATTTGCCCTTTTGATCAGCAATTTTGCATCTGCCTTTTCGATCCACCATCTTGATCTGCCCTTTCGAACTGCCCTTTTTGATCAGCCAATCTAATCGACCCTTTTCCTTTTTTTAACCACAATCAGATAGGATTGTTATGATCTTCACTATAGACTATGTTGATTTGTTTTTCACTGACTTTCATAGATGGCATATTGATCTATGATAGATTTAGACGAAGTGAATAGATTTTGAAGAATTGAAAAAGAGAAAGAGAGAAAGAGAACAGAATGTCTCTGCAGAAACATGTAACAGGAATATTAGGATCTCGTATGCATTGGATACACTGTTTGGTGATTGCAATACTGATGATCCATTGGTTTGCTTGTGTGTGTGTGTGTGTGTGTGTGTGTGTGTGTGTGTCTATCTGTGTGTTTGTCTTTTGTGTGTGTGTGTGTGTGTGTGTGTGTGTGTGTGTGTGTGCGTGTGTGTGTGTGTTTCCATTTATGTATACGTATGTGCGTATGTTTTTCGGGGAATGTGTAGCAAAAACGCACATATCCAGCTTTAAATGAAAGATATCAGCAGTTTGTTGAGACATGATGGCCTTAGGACCGCGTTCGATTCCCCGCTAGATGGGCTTGCATTCCGGATTTTCTGTTACCATTCAAAGAATTTAGCCACCTCTAATAAGCCAAAATCCAATCTAAATTCTTTATTTCTCCATAATAATCAATGTATCATAAAATATCCCTACACTAACAACAATACCGACTTTTCCTAAACCAAAGTCTCACCTTAACATCCGAACACACCCGCAAAAAAAGCCTGCTTAATTTTGCCTTCCAGTATGAAGAACGAACTTCATATCATGCAATATATCAAGACCCTTCCAGTATTACTCGGTTATCGTAAAGCCCGGGAACTGAAAACATCAATTTTTCCCACATCTCGCTAAGCATGTTGTTCCGAGAAATTCCTTGTTTAACATGCGCTCCGAAACGTCGCTGGGTATTATGATTATTATTATTACACTTCCCAGGATGGAGGTGGTTTTGCACTTAGCCTCCCAGTTTATCAAAAATGATCGTACTGTTCATATCACATGTGCTATTAACAAAGAGGCGTTACTAGATATAAGGCAAGCAGGAGCGATAGATATGAACCATTTTTAAAAGAAAGTGAGCAATCTTTGTTTGTATGAGTCACAAAGAATGCATTTTGATTTTGTTTGTCTTTTGTTTATATGTCGTCTCTAGTTGTGCTGTGGGAAGAAAGCAGTGTTGCCAGCTAGTGGTCAGGACGAGACAGGGAAAATTGATATAAGAACGGAAGTTTACATCGCCGCCAGCTGCTGGTAACACTATACACTGGCTGGAAGAAGGGAGAAAGAGCTGGGAGAGAGAGAGAGAGAGAGAGAGAGAGAGAGAGAGAGAGAGAGAGAGAGAGAGAGAGAGAGAGAGAGAGAGAGAGAGAGAGAGCATGTACATGAGACTCTTTATCTACATGAAGATACATACTGATGTGAGAAAAGCTAGTGAGAATGTAATGAGAGGGACGAAGTGAGAGACATATTCAGTGACTGAGATAGATAGGGAAGTGAGAAGAGTAAGTAATGGATAGAGACAGAGAAGAAGAAGGGAGAGGGATGAGCTGAGAGATAGGAGGAGAGACAGACGCGGGGGAGAATAGGTAATGGAGGTGGACGAGGTGGAAAAGGAGAGGCCAGACAGGCCGCCAAGATGTCGGTGGAGATAACAGGATTGCCTGATAAGAGAGTGTCTGTTATCTATCAAGACCTGAGAGACGACATCAAGGACTCTCTCTCTCTCTCTCTCTCTCTCTCTCTCTCTCTCAAAACCCAACGTCCGGGAACATACCACGAACAGCGACGAACGCGTACAGAAAAAAACACACACAAAAAAAACGCGCATCTTCGACACTCTAGCATCGACTTAAACAGGATCGTACACTCCAGTCAGCAGGTCGTGTGTTTATGACTGGTTCCCGCAGCAGCTCAAAAAAAAAAAGAAAAAGAAACATCGATCCACGCTCCGAACCAAAGCTGGGAAGGGCGAGCGGGGGGTGGCGCTGTCTTACAGCGAGAGAAGCGTCGTAACATACCACCCCTCCTGCGTCATGGAAAGCAAGACCGAGGAAACTCGATGGCGTCGTAAAGCTTATTAGGAAGATCCAATTAAGATATTACGAGTCGGTGGTTGTGAAATATTCGTTTTCTTCACCATGATGGCTGAGTTTATCATGAGGGTTAATTAGCATTACGTGTGACTGCGTCAGGTGTTGTGGGAAAAGGGGGAGAGGAGTCTTTACCTAACTGCATAGTTTAGGGGGTCAACTGAAGTGTATATTTACGCATATGATATAAGTTCGGTGCTACACACACACACACACACACACACACACTAACAGCAAAGCAACAAACACATTCTCAGAACACTATTACTTAATTTGGCCAACAAAAAAGAAATCCCTTACTATCTTGTACTCAAGTTAGCTGGAGCTTTGTTAAATGGGAGTGATTGGTTATTCTAAGGTAACTGATTGGCCATTCAAGGAGGTAGATTAGACTCATGTCTGTCTCTAGCTGATATGAGTGGATGAAGATATCTGTGGAGTTGCAGACATTATGCTCTGGGTGAGGCAATGTGTTATGATTGCCTGATGCAGTGTTGCATGTTGCTTGTGCAATGTCGCGGTGTCGTCATGTGACTGTGCGGTCGTCTGCATATGAGAAGACTCTCATACTGTGATCTTCAGGAGGTGATGATTGGTCACTTCCTTTGGCTCATAATAACCCACGATGATTACAATTTACTCTCATGTGCTTACAACCCGTTACGTCTAATTGGTCAACATATAACAGGCTTAAATGCAGTTATTCAATGCCACGGAATCTACAATGACCGCTTGGAAAACTGTTTTCATGTAAAGGTTATTTTGTTGCACCACGTTTGATAAATGGCTTTTGACAATGTTTGATAAAGGGGTTTTGACAATGATGGCCCTTCGCCGCTTGGTAAGTTTGGTCTGTAAATGCGCCTTACAAGCCTATTTTTAACGGGAAGATGCCCACATGAGAGAGAGAGAGAGAGAGAGAGAGAGAGAGAGAGAGAGAGAGAGAGAGAGAGAGAGAGAGAGAGAGAGAGAGAGACTCTCTCTCTCTCTCCACTGCGTACTTGTAACCTATGTACAATTTAGGGGAATAAACCCGCTATATACGCATCTATGTATATTTTCCCCGGGTGGCTTTATTGCCTGCTCTGGGCATTTAATCCCTTGGACATTTATTGCATTTGTTGTTTTCACGGGCGAGGGGAAACTATTATGTTTTTGCATGCAACAAAAATATAGATTACTTGCGACATGCAGTGCGTTGAAATATGGCATTGTATTCACTCTGTCGGAAAAGCAGTATACTTCTGCATCATTTGCATAATGTTAGTCATTCTGGCTTTGTGTGAATACACACACACACACACACACACACACATACACACACACACACGTCAAGGAAACAGATGTTGAAAGTTGAGGGGAAAAAAGAGAGTAAAGAAAGTTTCCCTTCTTATAACACAGATCGTCCTCTCACGGGGGCCAATTTTTAAGATAGATAGATAGATAGATAGATAGATAGATAGATAGATAGAGAGAGAGAGAGAGAGAGAGAGAGAGAGAGAGAGAGAGAGAGAGAGAGAGAGAGAGAGAGAGAGAGAGAGAGAGAGAGGAGTCTAACCTTCGCCGTGTTTCTGTCGGAATCTATATTTACCTTTGACAGACACAAGCCAGGTGGTCAGCATTTAACCTGACTAATTTTTGTCCGCTTGGAACCTGACGGGCCACGCGCCGAGATAGCCCTTATCTATCATGTGATCAGCTTGGAATTCCACCAACCAACCTCCCTCAGGTCTCAAGACCTAACCCCCCCCCCCGCTATACTTAGCTCCTCCGTCAGCAGCTGTCAAGGGCATGACACTACTGCCATCAGAGGGGAGGGCGGCGTCTTGACACCGCTCTACTCCACCGCCCACTGAAAGATTAAAGGCTACCTGCTCATAGGCCAGGGTCTGCTTCAGTTTCAGCTCTTCTGTAAATGGTCTGAAGAGCGCGAAGACAATTTGTCTTGAAAGAGGCGAACATTCGAATATTATTACATGTAAAGTTAATGGAGACTCTTTCACTCTCTTCCTTAGCGTCAACTGTATCATTCAACATGGGCAACTGTTTTGTTCCACGGCGTCAGATGTATCATTTCATAGTGTTGTAGCGACCCCCCACCGTCCCACAAGTCCGACCTCAACGACGACGCCTTGACTAGGTGGCAGGTGGCGGCGTGTGAGATCACCTGACCTAATGCTACCCGAAAACATGTGTTTGTTGGTCCCGACCTACGGCTGCACCTGCAGTGTTAATCCCCGACACTCACACTTGATGCTCGGCGGTGGGAGATCAGAAGCTGCCGCTGTAATGATAGATGACCTGACTCGTTCCCTAAGAAGGGCCGCCCTCCGGAGGTCCTCCAGCATGGAGGTCAGGGCTTGAGATATTCGCCTTCGACGTCTCTAATTCTCTCTGGGAATGGTTATCCCTCACGGACCTGATCTCGTCGCATATCAAATACCCGGGTATCACCACAAGAAAACAGTCAGGTAGTTGACCCATCAGGAGACAAGTGTACCACCACGGTACCTTAAGTCTTACGGCGTCTCCTTCGTCAGTAGATGACCCAACGTGACTCCTGACGTTTCATCTTCCTGGTGCCTCATTTCCGACGTCCACCTTCGGCAGGACTCGCGAGGGACATCACCTCCGCCAGTCACGAACAGCAAGTGAAACAACAAGGGACCTACGGCCACGCCCGCGGCACTCCTTGCAACCCCAGCACAACTCTAGGAGCCTCCTCCTACAACCCAAGCCGGCAGCCGCCGCACACTCCAGCCACACTCAACCGCCTATCCTCACCACCATCACAGGGCCCCCTGCCAAGCCAGCCTCATATCACTCCACCCACCTCACTCCACGTCTTGCTCACCACAATCCCGCACCTCCAGGAGCCCACTGCCCTCTGTTACCTCACCTGGTATATCCTGTCTCATAAAGCATTACTACAGGGTCATCATTTTAGCAGATTCTTGGTTGCATTAACGAAGTGTTATAACTCAGAGAGGGGCATGGATGCAAGTAAACAACAACAGTACTGTTGGTTAGGATATACAAGGTGAGGCGTGAGAGGGTAATGAGCTACTGGGTGTACAGAGCTGTAGTGAAGAAGAGGGGATACCTATTCCCTCTGGGAATTACAGACGTCGAAGGCTCTGACCTCCACGCTGGGGGAGTGAGAGCGGCCCTTCTTATGGAAACGAGTCAGGTCATCTATAGTCACAGAGGCAGCTTCTGATCTGACACCGCCGAACATCGAGTGTAGGTTAACACTACAGGTGCTACCGTAGGTTCAGACCAACAAGCACATGTTTCCGAGTATCATTAGGTCAGGTGAGTTCACACGCGCTGCCACCTGTCACCTAGTCAAGGCGTCGTCATTAAGGTGACACTTGTGGGGGGCGGGAGGGGTGGACACTGGGGTCGCTAGTGTCAACCGGACTCTTCCTTAGTTCATGTTTTTTTTATACACCAATTATTCAGCAATGTCTATCTATCATTGCAATATCTATCTGTCAGATGAAACTTTTGGAGAATCGATTGAACTGCTCTCTCTCTCTCTCTCTCTCTCTCTCTCTCTCTCTCTCTCTCTCTCTCTTTCTGTTTCTTAGAGAACCGGCTTGAACCAGTATACGCGCACAGCCACAGTAAATATGGTCTCGGAATTATCTTGTGGCTGTAATTTGACATTGACAACCTTAATAATGCTGGAAGATAAGCCTGAAGTCCCCCCTCCTAACCAGCAAACTACCCTGTAGCCATTTGGACGTCTCGCTGAAAACAGAAAAAAAAACAAACATTGCAGACGAAAGGTTGTCACTGGTGGCGCCATCTATCTTCGCGCGGCGCGGGTAAAAAATAAAAAAAAAGACCCCAGATGTTAGTTCTGACGCCACGCAAAGTTATGGGAATTGGACGTCCTTAAATACATCTTTCTAACGCGGGGTAAAAAGTTGAAACATTTAGTGCTTTTTGAAGTTGTGAGGGAGTAGGACGTGCTGCACGGGGCTCGCTCCTCCAACTCCTCCTCCTCATAATATTTGTGCTTTACACCGAGAATGAGGCATCACCGTCGGGGAAGCCGGTCATCGCCAATGGACGGAGGAAGTATTGAAGACAGGTAGTGGACGTCGTCGCTCTATTAAGTCCATCATTTCCCTCCGTCACTATGTGCTGCGCCATCGAAGCTGCGAGAACACCGGCATATTGGTCTAGGATTTTCATACGACCATAACGGTAATTATGACGATAATTATAATAGTATGTACCCTGTGTGTTGTATTGATACGCTTCCAACGATATGATTGAAAGGCCGAAGGTAAAAGTGATTTGGGAACTGTCTGTAAATTATTTGATTACGGTTTATTAAGGAACCAGTAGCTTGTTGACCCCTGACGCCATACCACCGCCGTCATGACGTGGTACCACCTCCGTCTTGACGTTATACCACCTCCGTGATGACGTTATACCACCTCCGTCATGAGGTTATACCACCTCCGTCATGAGGTTATACCACTTCCGTCACGACGCTATAACACTTCCGTCATGACGTTATACCACCTCCGTCATAACTTTATACCACCTCCGTCATGACGTTATACCACCTCCGTCATAACTTTATACCACCTCCGTCATGACGTTATACCACCACCGTCATGGCTCTATACCACCACCGTCATGGCTCTATACCACCACCGTCATGGCTCTATACCACCACCGTCATGGCTCTATACCACCTCCGTCATGGCTCTATACCACCTCCGTCATGGCTCTATACCACCTCCGTCATGGCTCTATACCACCTCCGTCACGGCTCTATACCACCTCCGTCATGGCTCTATACCACCTCCGTCATGGCTCTATACCACCACCTTCATGACGGCATACCACCTCCGTCATGACGCCATATCACCTCCGTCATGATGCCATACCACCTTCATGATTCCATACCACCTTCATGATTCCATACCACCTTCGTCATGATGCTATACCACCTCCGTCATGACCCTATACCACCTCCGTCATGACCCTATACCACCTCCGTCATGACCCTATACCACCTCCGTCATGACCCTATACCACCTCCGTCATGACCCTATACCACCCTCATGATCCTATACCACCCTCATGACTCTATACCACCTCCGTCATGGCTCTATACCTGGCTCTATACCACTCCGTCATGACGCTATAACACATCCGTCATGACGCTATAAACACATCCGTCATGACGCCATACCACTTCCGTCATGACGTTATACCACCTCCGTCATGACGCTTTAACACCGTCCTGACGGTATACCACCTCCGTCCTGACCTTATACCACCTCCGTCATGCCCTTATACCGCCTCCGTCAAGTTATGCCACCTTCATGACGCTATACCTTCTTTATGACGCCATACCTCCTCCGTCATGACTTTATACCTCCTCCGTCATGACGATATACCACCTCCGTCATGACGCTATACCACCTCCGTCATGACGTATACCACCTCCGTCATGACTATACCACCTCCGTCATGACGTTATACCACCTCCGTCATGACGTTATACCACCTCCGTCATGACGTTATACCACCTCCGTCATGACGTCTATACCACCTCCGTCATGACGCTATATACCACCTCCGTCATGACGTTATACCACCTCCGTCATGACGTATACCACTCCGTCATGACCTATACCACCTCCGTCGTGACCCTATACCACCTCCGTCATGACGCTATACCACCTCCGTCATGACGCTATAACACCTCCGTCATGACGCTATACCACCTCCGTCATGACGCTATACCACCTCCGTCATGACGCTAATACCACCTCCGTCATGACGCTAAACCATCTCCGTCATGACGCTAAACCATCTCCGTCATGACGCTAAACCATCTCCGTCATGAGGCCATACCACCTCCGTCATGACGCCATACCACCTCCGTCATGACGAAATACCACCTCCGTCATGACTCCATACCACCTCCGTCATGACTCCATACCACCTCCGTCATGACTCCATACCACCTCCGTCATGACTCCATACCACCTCCGTCATGACTCCATACCACCTCCGTCATGACTCCATACCACCTCCGTCATGACTCCATACCACCTCCGTCATGACGCCATACCACCTCCGTCATGACGCCATACCACCTCCGTCATGACGCCATACCACCTCCGTCATGACGCCATACCACCTCCGTCATGACGCCATACCACCTCCGTCATGACGCCATACCACCTCCGTCATGACGCCATACCACCTCCGTCATGACGCCATACCACCTCCGTCATGACGCCATACCACCTCCGTCATGACTCCATACCACCTCCGTCATGACTCCATACCACCTCCGTCATGACTCCATACCACCTCCGTCATGACTCCATACCACCTCCGTCATGACTCCATACCACCTCCGTCATGACCCCATGCCACCTCCGTCATGACGCCATGCCACCTCCGTCATGACGCCATACCACCTCCGTCATGACGCCATACCACCTCCGTCATGACGCCATACCACCTCCGTCATGACGTCCATACCACCTCCGTCATGACGCCATACCACCTCCGTCATGACGCCATACCACCTCCGTCATGACGCCATACCACCTCCGTCATGACGCCATACCACCTCCGTCATGACGCCATACCACCTCCGTCATGACGCCATACCACCTCCGTCATGTTACACCACCTTCATGACGCTATACCTTCTTTATTACGCTATACCACCTCCGTCATGACGTTATACCACCTCCGCCTCACAACTCTACCTACAACTAATCCAAGCAACAGATGACTGACAGTTCATCATATACGGTAAGATCAATTATTTTACAACTAAAATGTAAAATAAGTACCATTAATTTTACATTTCTAATTGTGCCATTTGGCTTACGAGTGTTTACGAGTGTAAACAACCATGTTTTCTTGTATCTATATTTCTTACTTTTGTTATGTAGACTTTCAACGTTTGTCATCCGTATTGTAAAAGTTAAACATTTGAGGAATCCTTACATATCGGCGCAATCTTTACGCACGTTATACCATTTAAAGTATACAGTCTGTACGTAGCTCAGCGGAATAACACTATTTTTCTGTACTATATATTCCAATTAAGGCAGTTTTCCCCTTCGATATATCCAATAACTTGAAAAAAATTAGGTACGTCCTTGCATAGCTTTGTGTGTCAATGTTTTCAGTACATGTTTTATCCCCAGTTGTTAATCTTACAATTGGTTCACAATCGTCTCGCAATGGTCGTTTAAACGCTCGACTGAAGGTTCTATGGGAAAGTAAATACTACTTTGAGAAAAACGAAATATCTATCACATGCGCACAGACATGTATGTATTTATTTCATAAAACACCTACACATTGTCGCCACACACACTGGTCACGGGAGAGGCTTTTAACTTAACAGTGGACACTTATAAACACATTTCAGCACAAACATATACATAAT
>NC_092257.1:3912387-3937387 GCF_036320965.1 Panulirus ornatus
GAGAGAGAGAGAGAGAGAGAGAGAGAGAGAGAGTAGCCTACCATCTGGCTAAAGCTTTAACACTGAGCCAGAACACACAATGACAGCGCCAGGCAGGCGACACACCGGGGCAAGATTCCTACTTACAACACTAGTTTGAGAATCCTGAAGAGTTGGCTGTAGATGTAGAGTTCGAATGGTGTAGTTTATAGCACAGCCTTTATCTATTTACTTATCTATCTATCTATTTGCTTATCTATTTACCTACCTATCTATCTATCTATATCATTTCGTTGTGTATGACTGTTGGTAGGTGATGTGTGTGTGTGTGTGTTTACTAACTGTGCCGTACTGCGTGGGGTTGGAGTCTTACATTCGCGGGTCCCCATGTCTTGAACTTTCTCTACAGTCAGACAGCATTTTAGACTTTGTTCGCTGTCTGCATGTACCATTCCTTCAGTCAGTTTAGTCTATTCATCCACCACTTATGGTGCGAATGCACTTCATAAAGCCTCTCTGGTTTTACACGTTTCTTAACTTCATGATATGGTCTCTATTTTCGAACCCTGCCTTGTTCGAAGAAGCGCTCACTGTTTACGTCATCATTCTGGTTTGAACACTTAAAGACATGTGATCAGTCCTCCCTTGACTCTTCTCTCCTTCCTGAAGGGGCAATTTAAAGCTTCTAACCTTTACCTGTAGCTAAGCTTTCCTGATTCCTTTCTACCATCTTTGCTGACCTCCTCTGACCCTTCTCTATTAGCTCTTTGTGCTTCTTTAAGTACGGTGACCGAGCCTGGGAAACGCATTCAAGTTTTGATCTTGCTGTTGGACATGAACAGCTTGCTGAACTCCTCCTCAGAAGACAGTTGGTCTTTTTGGTTATGCTTCCAAGATGGGCCTCTGGCAACGTTTGGAAAAATGTCAACTATTGATTTTCTCTTGCACAAAAATTCCTGCAGCTTGTTTCCTGCTACATAACGTTAATATTCGGACTCTCTCTTGCTATGGCACTCTCATTACTATATATTTACACGGTTTGAATTTCATCACTTTTGTATCATTCCATTTTGGAGTCTGTCCATCCAGGTCCCCTTATAAGCTGATGCATCCCTCTCACATTTATTTCTCTCGTAATTTCGGTATCATCCGCAAACATATTCAGGTATGAGTCCAATTCTTCTGACAAGTCTTTTACATAGATCAAGAAGAGCAATATCTCGAGAAGGTTTCTTTGATACGCTTTCTTTTGTCCCATTCCACTAAGATAAGTTCTTGTCCAGTGCAGGAGTCTTCCCTTTATACCTGCATGAAGATCGTTTATGTATCAGCCTCGTGTGTGGCGCAGTGTCAAATGCTTTCTAGCAGTCGCCCTATAGATAATCCACCCAGCGTTTCCATTTGTCAAAAGCAGAGCTCACCGTTTCGTAGAAATCTGATAGGTTCTTTACACATGGCTTCTCTATATCTGTTGTCTCACTCAGTTTCTCCCTCGCAGGAAGTTGTCCATTTGCTTTTTGAGTGTGTGTGTGTGTGTGTGTGTGTGTGTGTGTGTGTGTGTGTGTGTGTGAGTGTGTGTTTGTGTGTGTGTGTGTCCTAAATCAAGACAGTTTCTGAAAATGATAAAAGATCAAATATGAGTTTTATTATCCAGTGAGTTACCAGTGCCCCACACGCGCGCGCGCGCTCGTGCGCGCGCGCGCACACACACACACACACACAAAAATCCATGCCAGAAAAAGACGAAAACATTCGTTTTTGAGTTTCGTCTTAAAATATTTCTCTCGCCGTCTCGCAACGAATATATAAAACATACCTCTGATTTTTGAGTGCCTTTTGAAAATGTTCCGCTCCCCAACCGGCATGACTTACATGCTGAAATTTTTAACCAGAATCTATTGCAGGTTCTATATTCACTTCCTGCTGAGCTAAACTGAGATAGTTATAAATAATGGGCTCATAAGTTAGAAGCGTATGAATCTATTAAAAAGAGATTATGCAAAGATTGGAAAAAGTTGCCTGAAGTTGTATATATCTTCCAAATGACTTAAATCTTGTGTAAGTATAAATATCATCATTTATCATTATTATTATTATCATTTCATTTATTAGTATTACCAATATTTTTATTATTCGTAGTAGGAGTAGTAGTAGTTTGACCATTATCATTATCTTCATTGTCATTATCATTATTATCATTATTAGAAAATGGATAATCTGGGATTTTGCTCGTGTGTTAAACCAAATGTTTATACATTGTTCTAAACGTCTTGGTTCCTTGGTTTTTAATTTTATCGGAGTCTGGCGGCTTAGGCAACTTATAGCTATGTGTCTATATATGATAGGTGCTGCTATATCAATAGACGATATATATATATATATATGTATATATATATATATATATATATATATATTATTATTTTTTATTATACTTTGTCGCTGTCTCCCGCGTTTGCGAGGTAGCGCAAGGAAACAGACGAAAGAAATGGCCCAACCCCCCCCCATACACATGTATATACATACGTCCACACACGCAAATATACATACCTACACAGCTTTCCATGGTTTACCCCAGACGCTTCACATGCCTTGATTCAATCCACTGACAGCACGTCAACCCCGGTATACCACATCGCTCCAATTCACTCTATTCCTTGCCCTCCTTTCACCCTCCTGCATGTTCAGGCCCCGATCACACAAAATCTTTTTCACTCCATCTTTCCACCTCCAATTTGGTCTCCCTCTTCTCCTTGTTCCCTCCACATCCGACACATATATCCTCTTGGTCAATCTTTCCTCACTCATCCTCTCCATATGCCCAAACCACTTCAAAACACCCTCTTCTGCTCTCTCAACCACGCTCTTTTTATTTCCACACATCTCTCTTACCCTTACGTTGCTCACTCGATCAAACCACCTCACACCACACATTGTCCTCAAACATCTCATTTCCAGCACATCCATCCTCCTGCGCACAACTCTATCCATAGCCCACGCCTCGCAACCATACAACATTGTTGGAACCACTATTCCTTCAAACATACCCATTTTTGCTTTCCGAGATAATGTTCTCGACTTCCACACATTCTTCAAGGCCCCCAGGATTTTCGCCCCCCTCCCCCACCCTATGATCCACCTCCGCTTCCATGGTTCCATCCGCTGCCAGATCCACTCCCAGATATCTAAAACACTTCACTTCCTCCAGTTTTTCTCCATTCAAACTCACCTCTCAATTGACTTGACCCTCAACCCTACTGTACCTAATAACCTTGCTCTTATTCACATTTACTCTTAACTTTCTTCTTCCACACACTTTTCCAAACTCAGTCACCAGCTTCTGCAGTTTCTCACATGAATCAGCCACCAGCGCTGTATCATCAGCGAACAACAACTGACTCACTTCCCAAGCTCTCTCATCCCCAACAGACTTCATACTTGCCCCTCTTTCCAAAACTCTTGCATTTACCTCCCTAACAACCCCATCCATAAACAAATTAAACAACCATGGAGACATCACACACCCCTGCCGCAAACCTACATTCACTGAGAACCAATCACTTTCCTCTCTTCCTACACGTACACATGCCTTACATCCTCGATAAAAACTTTTCACTGCTTCTAACAACTTTCCTCCCACACCATATATTCTTAATACCTTCCACAGAGCATCTCTATCAACTCTATCATATGCTTTCTCCAGATCCATAAATGCTACATACAAATCCATTTGCTTTTCTAAGTATTTCTCACATACATTCTCCAAAGCAAACACCTGATCCACACACACACATATATATATATATATATATATATATATATATATATATATATATATATATAGACAGATAGGGTGGCAAAACCTGGAATTTTCCGGTTCTGGAACTCGGACGAGTTCCATGAGATCGACCCCTGGAACACACACACACAAGACCATTCCCAACATGGCGCAAGGAGAATCTTTAGGTATTGTCTTCCATTTGGTCCAAAGTTTTCAACGCGCCTATATCCGCTCCGCCCGTATTGTTTACCGATCTTTATTACCTTATAACATGTTGTTCAGGATGATATGTTAGGGGAGGACGGACCTGTTATCTGGTGTGTATATATCTCTCTCTCCTTATCTCTTGTCAGAGATTCTCCTGCTACTTCTCATGTTGGTTAATGTCACAACACATAGTTCGTTGCGATCCTTCGTCTCCACCGTATCAAGTCCCCCGGGTTCGAAACCCGCAGCTACAAAACGTTAGAATACCGTAGATCGAAGAATTTCTTCTATATTTCTCAATGTTTTTGGGTCCATATTTCTTCAAAGATCTCAGTTTCCCGCAAAAGATGATGATGATGGTAATACATCAATACCTCTGTGTAATTTCCCATTTCTTCTACCTTTGCCACGATAATTTCCTAGCGATAGATGTATCACGTCTTGGCAATTTTACCGAAAGAGTTTATACCTCCCCCTGGCGTTAATATTTCGCCAAGAATTATGCACCGGCGCTAATGTCTCGCCAACAATAATCCTCTGGCGTTAATATCCCGCCAGCAGGAGAGAGGCAGGCGCGGTGAGGACAATGACTCCGGGCTGTAGTCTATTGTTGCTGTTTCCTCAAAAGCGAAACTCTCCTCTTGTCTTTCACTCTTCCAAATAATCCTCCTCCTCCTTTCTTTTTATTCTAAATATTCATCTCTCTCTCTGGCTCTAGGCACTCGTTCGTACATAATCTTCTTTCCTTATGTTTTTTTTCATTATTCGACATCTAAATATTCTTCTCTCTGCCTTTTGCCGGTTTTTACATTTACCTACAGTTTCTTTGGACCCGCTGTGTATTATCTTCTGCTTGTACACCTGACACATTGCTTGTATTTTCATCATTCCTCGTTTGGGTTTTCTATCCTCGCACTCCTCTGTTATCTCCCTTTGGATGTCTGTTTCTTCGTTATGTCCGTTTCGTTTCTCATTTCCCTCGGTTCTCTTAAGTTTCTCTCTCTCTCTCTCTCTCTCTCTCTCTCTCTCTCTCTCTCTCTCTCTCTCTCATTCATTGCTTCCGTCATAACCCCAGCACCGTCATAATCATCCTTGTCAGTGTCATTTTTCTATATTTTTCTTCCCTTTTTTTTCATCCTTTTCTCATTCATCTTCCGTGTCATTCTTCTTCCTCTCCATCTTTTCCTCCTCTCGTGAAATCATTCATATTTGCTTCTTCGTCAGTTATCCTCCTCTCTTCTTCCTATCCAACTCCTCAGAGACATTACCATGTATTTTCGTTGTTTTCTTTATTCCATTTATTCCTTCCTTCCTCCTCTCTCTCTCTTCCTCTAATCTTAACCTTTCACGAGAGAGAGAGAAACAAAGCACGAGCACCTTACCATCCCCTTCCAATACACTTCATCCAAAAGACGAGATGATTGGGTCATGTCAATTATAGTTCCTGATTAACTTCATTATCGCAGTCGGGAGGAAAAGATAGCGATTGGAGCAGTCTGAAAACTGGTCTAATGAAGGACAGGCAATCAGTAAATTTGCTCCTACAGTTACTTTTAAGAGAGAGCCAGTTAATAGCGTCCTCACACTGTAAACTGGTGTAAAGACAGGCAGCAAGATCTGGACCCAGGAAACTGGTGTGAAGTTAGTCATGGCAAAGCTAACATTCTGAGAACTGGTCTGAAACATAGAGAAAGTTTCAGACCCTGAGAACTGGTATGAAACATAGAGAAAGTTTCAGACCCTGAGAACTGGTATGAAACACAGATTGTTTCAGATTTAGCACATAGTCTTATACTCTGAGTTATCTAAACACGTACAGCAAGTTTCAGGCTGAACGCTGGTCTTAGACACGTAGATTGAAGTTTGACAGATCTTTTCTAGAACTAACCAATAAGTTAATATAGATGTTGATTATCTTAGATCTACCTTATTGATATTTATCTATTTATTATACTTTGTCGCTGTCTTCCTCGTTAGCGAGGTAGCGCAAGGAAACAGACGAAAGAATAGCCCACCCCACCCACAGACGCATGTATATACATAAACTTCCACACACGCACTTATACGTACGTATACATATATACATTCACAGACATATACATACATACACATGTACATATTCATCATACATGCTTCCTTCATCCATTCTCTCCGTCACCCCTACACACATGAAATGGCACCCCCTTCCCTCCTCGTGCGTGCGAGGTAGCGCTAGGAAAAGACAACAAAGGCCACATTCGCTCACACTCAGTCTCTAGCTGTCATGTGTGAGGCACCGAAACCACAGCTCCCTTTCCACATCCAGGCTCCACAAAACTTTCCATGGTTTACCCCAGACGCTTCACACGCCATGGTTCAATCCATTGACAGCACGTCGACCCCGGTATACCACATCGTTCCAATTCACTCTATTCCTTGCATGCCTTTCAACCTCCTGTATTCCTTAGTGATAAGAGGTATACTTCCACCTTTAATCATCTCATCTGACTGATTGATAACCCCGAAGAATGTTTCTAAATCCTTGTTGCCATTCCATTTTTTTTTCTATCAATTTTGTACTGTATTTTACTAGTTCTATTATAACGATCTATAGTCACTTCATCTACCCCTTATCTTTATCAATAAAGCTATCTTTAACTTTTGTAGTCATCTATGTTCACCTAATTCCTATCTATATAAAGCCGCCTATGCTCACCTACTTCCTATCTATATCTATAAAGGTCAGGATTTATTACAATCACCACGATCCTCCTGGTGACCTTTTTTTGACCTTACTGACCTCTCTCTGCCCGGGTCCTCGTAGACTCGTCCCTTTCATGTGAGATAATCCCTTTCTCACCCCTGTTTCAAGGCTTCCTAAGGGCGAATCCAGCTTGGCAGGCACTCATCCTACTATTTACAGCTATACTTAAGGGTGAGATGATACACAAAATCCCTAGATTATCGTCCATTGGTCCCAAGGTTCGGATAGTTATGTTCTTGCTTTTGCTCAGCTTTCATTTTCCTTTCTATATTTGTTTTTTTTTTTCCTCCATCTCCTCCAATATCGTCAAGATGATGGCCGTGGCAACAAAAGAAAGTTATATCTGTTTCTCTCTACCCCGCACGTCTCTCTCTTTTTTCTCACCTCGCGCGGTGAGCGCTACGTGTCTGCCCCCTTGTCATGTAAGCAAAATCACGTTTTAGGTACTCGAAAGATACTTTCTGTCTCTCTCTCTCTCTCTCTCTCTCTGAGCTATCGGGATGGACCAGTGACGCCTGAGCGGAGGACCCAGACCTTCAGTAGCTATCCAGTTTCACTCCTTTGGCCCATGTGTTGCTGCGTATCTTTTCAATATCATGCTTCCTGCCACACCCACACACAGGCTGCTCACACCAAGGTCACAAACATATAGTCTCTCCATCTCACACGTTACACTGGCATCACGTAGTTCATACGACTCGTTCTTTGTAACTCGAGATCTTCCTGTGGCTCTGCTAAGCCAGGCTGGGCTATGCTAAGCTAGGCTGGGATATATTAAGCCACGCTGGGCTATGCTAAGCTAGGCTGGGATATATCAAACTAGCCTGGGTTATGCTAAGCTAGGCTGATATATACTAAGCCAGGCTGGGCTCTGCTAAGCTAGGTTGGGATATATCAAACTAGCCTGGGCTATGCTAAGCTAGGCTGGGATGAGTTAAGTCAGGCTGGGCTATGCTAGGCACGAGACTTGCCTAGGATTGGTTCGGTTAGGTTAAGTATGCTTCGATAGTGCCAGGCTTAGTGAATGTTTGGATTGAATAAGTCGAGTTAGGATTGATCCGATTTAGTTTAAGTAAGGTTGTCAGATTAAGGTTGGGTTAAGTCAGATTAAGGTTGGGTTAAGTCAGGTTTAGTTTAGGTAAGATTAAATCAGATTTAGGTAAGGTTGTCAGATTTAGGTAAGGCTAAGTCAGGTTTAGGTAAGGCTAAGTCAGGTTTAGGTAAGGCTAAGTCAGGTTTAGGTAAGGCTAAGTCAGGTTTAGGTAAGGCTAAGTCAGGTTTAGGTAAGGCTAAGTCAGATTTAGGTAAGGCTAAGTCAGGTTTAGCTTAGGTTAAGATACGTAAGGTTTAGTTTGTTAGGTTTAGGCACTTTTAGTTTAAGTAAGATTAGGTTAGGTTTAGTGAAGATTAGGTTGGCTTACATTCCGTTAAGTTAAGCTTAGCATATCTTAGGTTATACGAGTATATATATGTGTCTATCTTAGGGACACATTTCCTCCACTATACCTCATTGTTTTCCCTGAAAAACTTCCTCCTTCGCGTTTGCCTGCATCATGATGTTTGTGTAATCGTTCCAATCAATTCTTCATTAGCTTTGGTAGCTCTCCAGAAGAGAGGCCATTCCACAGCATATTCCGTCAGCTAAATTAGATTTAGCGTGCGTTATTATCTCTTCAGCGCTGATATCCGGGAATTATGCCCTGGCGTCACTGGATCGCCAAGATTTATGTCCTGGCGGAGAGATCCCGCCAACAATAAGCTCCCCCTGGCGCTAATATCCCGCCAGCGGGAGGCTCAAGAAGCCACATGCACACAATGCCTCGCCAACTCGGCTTTTGTTTCCAAATAGCTAATCGTTCTCCTCTCGTCTCCATATTCATCACCACTATGGCTTGGATTCCCCTTACCACGTTTCCTTCCTTCTATTTTCCTTCCTTTCTTGTACTACCACTACTACTACTATAACTACTACTACTACTATAACTATTACTGCTACTATAACTATTACTACTACTATAACTACTACTACAACTATAACTACTACTACAACTATAACTACTATTACTATTACTTCTACTATTATTACTTCTACTATTACTTCTACTACTAGTACTTCTACTACTTGTACTATTACCACTTCAACTACTACTTCTACTACATACACACAATTCAAGTTTTACTGCTCGATTTTTATATTCTCTTTCACTATGCTTTATGAGTGAAGGTTGACCTGGCTGTCGAAGGGATGACTCGAAATTGGTTTAAATTTGGCCAGCCAATCAAAACTACACTCCGAGGGACTGAGTCGAGGATAAGCCAATCGGATTGTCGGTTTTTAAAACTAGTTTGATCAATCATATACCATGTAAGCTTGAAGCCACTTAGCCAGCTCTGAACTCTTGTGTATTGTTCTAAAGGCAGGTAGACAACCAGCGATTGCACTCGTGTAAAGTTCTCATCCAACTGGCCTGAAAGAATATTCACTGAAGAATTAAACAGAGTAGAAGGAGGGAGACTCGTGTCTTTCGTAAATTTTTGTAAGGACGAGAGAGAGAGAGAGAGAGAGAGAGAGAGAGAGAGAGAGAGAGAGAGAGAGAGAGAGCAGTATCCTTTCTCTTTCTCTCTCTCTCTCTCTCCTTCTCTCACATGGGTACCTCCTTTATCTGGGTATTTGCCGTCTCCCTCAGTATCCAGGGAGCGAGTGAAAGGATCGGATTTCTAATTTGACTGAGTCTACACCAGCGACGTCTCTCCGTCAGAACGAATCATGAGTTTCAAAAGAATTATTCACGATCAACAAACGCCCCGGCGCTCGAAAGGTGTAGCGTCAAGAGCCCTTAAAAATGTATTTATTGAGAAATGTTGAGACGAACGGACGCGCTGAGTGCAGTGAAATGAGATTGACACAGAACACAGTATTTACAGTTTGCAAGTACGTTGACATATATATATATATATATATATATATATATATATATATATATATATATATATATATATATATATATATATGTGTGTGTGTGTGTATCATGTAATGTACACACAATATCTGATGTAAATTATGTGCCACTAGAAACGCCGAGAATCGAACCCTTGTCTTTAGAACCACACCCAGGTAGGAGAGACTAACCTCATGCGCCTGTTGCTTCTTGTAAACAACTTTCTCCTGTCACACGCTTTCCCAAGCAGCGTCACCAGCTCTCAGAGTTCCTCTGTTGAGTCTGCCACCAGAACTGCATCATCTGCAAACCGTAACTGAATAAAAACAAGGAATTGTCTTTGCACCAACAGCCTTCACAAGCACCCAGAACTTCAGCTGTGTCTAGTATCAACAACATATCCTTCAGTGATAAAGACAAGCTCTCTCTCTCTCTCTCTCTCTCTCTCTCTCTCTCTCTCTCTCTCTCTCTCTCTGTGGCAACACTACGCGCGAACTCTTTAGTAATACCAATGTTTGGAAACACCAACACGGACTTTGGGCATACCAAGAACCGAGGTATCTTTCTCTTCCCCCAACACTATATCAAAAGCCCTCATTTACTACCAAAACACGGATATTCTCTCAGGCAACACTGGAACAACGATCCTCATTATTTCCAGCCACAAAAACAGCCTCCATGTCAACACCAGATCTATACAGTCTTCCCTAATACCAAAAAAAAAAGGACATAAAAAACACAGAGGCCTTCTATGGCAACACCAAAAGAACAATCTTCGTTGTAACCAGGAAGAGAAAGACGTGTACTCGTCCCCCTAGCGTCAGTTACCTCAAACAAAAGGTTGCCAGACGCTACAATACGCCCCAATTGCCCCAGGCGGTAGTCAGGTGACCTACCCATCTCCTCTCGACCTGTGTAAAAATAGACGTTCTTCCTTGTTTGTCTTGCCCCAGGGGGGGGGGGGGGGGGGGGGGGGGGGACGAAGCCGTGATCATTTTCACAGCGGAACTCCGCCATTAGGAGCCACCTTTTTTTATCTCCCTCTCTTTACGGATCTTGGGCATAACATAGGAACTTTCGAAAGGATTTCTCCTGAGGACGAGATTTCGAGGCACTGAGATGTTAAAGTTACGTAAAAGGCTGTTTGAGGTCACAGAAGACGGGTGGGGGGAGGTGGGAGCTCTTCAGAAGGGTGTAAGCCTTGAGTGAGGTAATGGTGGACGTGGAGGCGATGCGTAAACCCGTTTGATTCCCTTGAGGTCACGCCCGTACCCAAACGCCACTCTTCGTCAGCCAGACACTCCCAGGTAGCCACACAACTTCTCCGTGTCAATAACAAAGTCCTGGCATTAACCACACGCTCTCTTTGTCACCCCCTCCACCTCCCCATGACTCCCTCTTACCCACGGATCCTCTTTGTCGTCCACGATCTCCTCGCCTCAACACACACACACTCTCTCTCTCTCTCGCCATTTGCATCGCCGACACTCCGTCATCCACACACGCGCCCACACTCCCTCCCTCGGCACACTCTTTATCCTTTTCATTCTCTCTCTCTCTCTCTCTCTCTCTCTCTCTCTCTCTCTCTCTCTCTCTCTCTCTCTCTCTCTCTCCCTCTCTCTCTCTCTCTCTCTCACACACACACACACACAATATCAAGAGTCATCCACAGCGCCCCCTTCCCCTGGCCCAGCCACCAACAGCGTCCTGGAGCTGCCGTCTCGCTGGAGTGGAAAACATTGTCAAAGATTCTTTCGTTGTATATTTACTCCACACCTCTCGATGTCTGTCAGACGCCTTCGCTTCATCTGAGAAATTGCACTCGTCCTTAAGAGCTCAGGGTAGGGCGGTGTGAGGGTGACCAAGTGATTTGAAGGTGTGAGCTACCTAACACCGTGTATATGGGGGTCTCTTAATAATAGCATAACACTGTCGTCAAAAACTCCTTAGACGAACGATATTGAATTTGATTCTGCAACTTTGAGCACTAATGGCGTTTTAGGGGGTTCATTGTTTTAATCTGGATATAAACCTCCTTCCATTCAAAGTACTGATAGTCCAATTTTCAATATATGCCATATTCATTTTAAGCCTCTGTCCATTCTGTACATCATCTACACCAATTGTAAACCAAGGCGTCATGATTTTACATATTCGTTAAGTTATTCCAATATCGTAATGTAAGGTCTATATCACCCTCGCCTATACCTACGACATGCAATGGTCTTTTATCGGTCTTTTATCTCTATAGTCTCTCAACAACCCTCGTCTTCAACAACCCTCGTCTTTTCCTCAAGAACAGTTGTGAAGCTATTTCCTTTTTTAATCAAATCCCTTTCAGCCGTCTGTGTTCCATGGCCTTCCAGAGGCGTGGTGGGTACGTAACGTTGGCTGGTGTCGAAGCGTAAGACCCTGAGGAGACGTCTCTCCCATCCGAACCCTGGCGCTGTTCATGGCTGGGGGGGAGGTCTTCTCTCGTCGGAAGTAAATGGAATGGATCCACGGGATGGCCCCCGCAGGCAATTGGTTTATCGCCGGCGGTGAGAGAGAGAGAGAGAGAGAGAGAGAGAGAGAGAGAGAGAGAGAGAGAGAGAGAGAGAGAGCTCTCCTACGGCATCCCCTATAAGATAAATGTATACGTATATATCAGCCGCCATGCCTATAGGATTTGCATTATATATATATATATATATATCGGTTCTCAATGTCCAATCGTCGCTTTCCTTTATATAAGGGCCTTCGAGGCTGCGCTCCAATCGGGAGCAGGGTGAGGTGGATTTCTTTTAAGTCCACTTGTCAAAGTTGACTTCTCTCGAGAGGCGTAACCAGTTGCAGAGGGAGTCCGGAAGCACCTGGTCATTTGCATATATATGTATGTAAATGAGCAAAGATCATGAATAATTTGTAACTTTCTTTTTTTGGTGTGTAGGACAAGAATTTCCTTAGGCATCTTATATTATGTATATGGCTGTAAAGGAAAACCTGGCAAGATTTATATCCCACAAGGTAAAGGAGAGAGAGAGAGAGAGAGAGAGAGAGAGAGAGAGAGAGAGAGAGAGAGAGAGAGAGAGAGAGAGATCTAGTAAAGAAATAACCTTTGTGAACCATGATATTTCTCTCTCTCTCTCTCTCTCTCTCTCTCTCTCTCTCTCTCCCCAAAGTATTTCACTCCAGTTTCTATTTCATTTTTCTTTTGAGATGAAAAAATATTCCAATTTTACTTTGACCACATCTGTTTCTGTTAGGCTATGTAATGTGTATACCAACATTTGTATGCTAGTAATATATACATCTCTATTCACGTAGTGTTTTCTTTGTATAAATCATAGAATATATTTTCTTTCATTTCAGTAATGTCTATTTCCCTCGGTATAATGTTAACCTCTGTTTCCCGTAGTAATGTCCTCATACTCTATTGCCCAGAATATTTTCTGTTGCCCAGTATCTGTTCTATTGTCCGGTATCTTTTCTATTACCCAGGATGATTTTCTTCTGTTGTCCAGTATCTTTTCTGTTACCCAGTATCTGTTCTGTTACCCGGTATCTTTTCTATTGCCCAGGATGATTTTCTTCTGTTGTCCAGTATCTTTTCTGTTGCCTAGTATCTTGTTTGTGTTGTTTTGGTCTGCTCGTACACTGTTGCTGTTTTATTTTTTCTGTTTACGACATTGGAGTCTGTTACTCTTTACCTGAATATATATATATATATATATATATATATATATATATATATATATATATATATATATATACATATATATACACACACACACCCAAAGACACACAAACACACATTATAAGGCAGGATAGAGTTCTTCAAGAATGTAGAACTAAACCATGTTTTCCTTCCTTCCCTCAGCTTCCAGAGCCACAGATGATAATAGGCGCCCATTACACACCCCCCTCCCGCGTGGGGCAGGGGTCATAGCGGTGCTTGGCACTGTGTTCCCCCTCCTGCTGTGCTTAAACCTGGCGTCGTATAAATGACTGAGAGTCTGTGAGGCACTTAAGCCCTAGTAATGAGCGCGGGTTAAGCTCAGTCTCGAGTGAATGTGTGTGTGTGTGTCTTGCTTCTGTGTGGTGTGTGTGTGTGTGTCTTGCTTCTGTGTGGTGTGTGTGTGTCTTTGTGTGTGTTTTTGTGTGTGTGTCTCTTTTGTGTGTGCTTGTGTGTTTGTGTGTGTGTGTTTTAATGTTTGGGTGTGTGTGTGTGTGTGTGGTTGTGTGTATGTGTATTAATATTTGAGGTGTGTGTGTGTGTATTTGTATGTGTGTGTGTGTGTGTGTATCAATGTTTGAGGTGTGTGTGTTAAATTCGTCACTAGCGACATTCTCAATTAAGAAACACATCTCTCCCCCACTCAAAGGTCAGACGACCATCTACTCTACTCTTATCTGCAATGGGAGAAATGAAATGTGAAACGGAATGAACTACATGATTCAAGGCACCGTGAGGGGTTACACTGGGGGGCCAGACGCTTGGTGGAGGAGGAGGAGGAAGGGACTGGTGGGTGTGATGGCCTTCCACCTGTGGTGCATATAAATGCTGGCTGAACTCTGGGGTTTATGAAGACATAAAACAAACGCTAAAGCCGTTCATGTTGCGTGGGATAGCTTGTGTGTGTGTGTGTGTGTGTGTGTGTGTTTGTAGAGCTACAGGCGGGCTCTAGTTTGAGTGTGTGTCGTGTTTAGGACCACGAGTGCGTTACGGGTGTATTCTGAGGTTGTGGGCTGTCGCAAGGAACAGCACAAAGTATTACGTCAGCCTACACGACACATTCTCTCTCTCTCTCTCTCTCTCTCTCTCTCTCTCTCTCTCTCTCTCTCTCTCTCTCTCTCACTGTGAGGGTGAGTATCTACTCAAGAGGTAGAGAGGTGGGCAGACCTCTCTTGGTCACGGCCACTCGACCTCAAAGCTCTCACATGGGGTCACAAGGACCCTCGTAACCCTCTGTAGTAAAAGGTACCTCTTAAATTCTTCACAGACTTGACCCTGTAGAATTTTCTTTACGATATTCAAGATCTTTAATTTTATGGCTTGTGTAAATAGTAAGTACTGGTTCACAGTGTTGGGGTAAGGTGCAAGTACTACCTCACAGTGTTGGGGTTTGGCCTAAGTACTACCTCACAGTGTTGGGGTAAGGCCCAAGTACCACCTCACAGTGTTAGGGTAAGTCCCAAGTACCACCTCACAGTGTTGGGGTAAGGCCCAAGTACCACCTCACAGTGTTAGGGTAAGGCCCAAGTACCACCTCACAGTGTTGGGGTAAGGCCCAAGTACCACCTCACAGTGTTAGGGTAAGGCCCAAGTACTACCTCACAGTGTTGGGGTAAGGTGCAAGTACTACCTCACAGTGTTGGGGTTGGCTGTTATGGTAGCTGCTCTGTTTTCTGCTTCTCGTGTAGCTGGACAGTGGTAGGAATGCATTTCGTGCCGTTATACTTTGGTAGGAATATATTTCGTCCAGCTAGACTGGAACCAGGAATATATTTCGTCCGGGTACTTTCCCGACATAACAGACCGGAAAGGGAGATCCACTCCGCTCTTCCCCCTATGGGAAGGGAACGACAAAAGGTGGCTCTTAGAAAGCTTCTGCCTCGCGTCTATCCAACTTGGTAAGGCAGCCACTCCCAGCTGGACCTCTTCCAGCTCGGTCGAGCTCGAGAGAGAACTGGAAACCGTAACCTGAAGTCTTCGTAATCCATAGAGAGACAAGAGTAAAAAAAAGATGAGAAGATTCAACTTTGTGGCTTCCAGGTCTTTGGATATTCACAGTATCGCTATTGCTGCGGTCTGTAAGACTCGTTCCCCTGGAGATGACCCGGTAAAACCCGTGTTTTTCCATTTACCGGTTGTGTTGGCCTAATTCATCCCGGGTTCGAATCTCTCTACATCGCGACTCGATTGTATCCCTGCGGGTATAAAGAGGCCATTGGATATAGGCTACTTTTTTCATGTTCTTTTTCATACACATGCGCAGTCGGGTCCTGGTTTTACTCTGAAGAGAAATAATCAGTTAGACCAGTTCGGACAGGTCGAGACTTAGCTTCAGCAGCTCGAGACTCATCTCGGACAGCTCGGAACTCAGCTTGAACAGCTCGAAACTTAGCTCCGACAGCGCGAAACTCAGTTCGGACAGCTCGAGACTTGGCTTGGACAGCTCGAAACTCAGCTCGGACAGTCTCGAGACCCCCTTGGAAATTTCCCTCTTGACCCGTTGCCTGATTACGACCCCACCGTTTCAGAAGCATTTCAGTGAACCACTTCGATGTTCTTCCTGTCCTCCGCAAGGTAACTACCATCAAGCAATGGTAACCTGAAAAAAGGAGTTCGAATGGCCATGTAAACGTCCATCCTAAAGTTCAAGCCTGAGCAACGGGATGTGATTGATGAGTGATTAACGATGATAATCCATTAATCAGAGACAATTGTTCTCAAGAACAATGCATAGGCAGCAAATTCTGTCATTCGGAAACCCGATGTATTGGTATGCAAATGAGATCATTGAAATCATCGTGTCATAAACTACAGCTAAACCTTTTAATGTGCGTGAGGCCGACTGGAGATTTTTCGAGTCCTTGTGTGTTTAGGGGCCTTTGAAGGAAGGCGGTGAGGCAAAGATTCGGAAAGCATTTTGAAAAGTGTGTACATTTGTACATTCTCTCTCTCCCCCTCTCTCTCTCTCCCCTCTCTCTCTCTCTCTCTCTCTCCCCCCTCTCTCTCTCTCTCTCTCTCCCCCTCTCTCTCTCTCTCTCTCTCTCTCTCCCCCTCTCTCTCTCTCTCTGTCTTTCTTCCAGACATCTAAGACAACGTCCATTCACTCCACGTCTATCTTGGTGTCAGGGGGATGAAGAACGCACCTTCTCCAAGCTAAATATAGCAACTAAAAATGAAGAAAAACTGAGTGAGTTGAGAATGTGTATAATAACATTACATGTAGACATACCCACCATTATAAACTCATACGTACCCAAACCATGTTCATGAGCTGATTGGATAGATCTTGCAATTACATAGATTTCTATTCGTAAAACTAGAATATAGATCACTAATATTTAGATATATTTCACGACGAAAGATATTGATCCAAGTCAAGAAAGCCTCGTGGTTGCAGGGCACTAAGGGTGTTGTGTCATAGAGAAATGTGTTGAATGTGAACTGTAAAGGTAATGGTGAATAAGAGTGAATTCAACATGGTGCAGATATATACAAGATGTACGCATTCAAATACACATATATACACATGTATGCCATTACTACTCTCATCTGCATACACAGGACCCCTTCTATAGGGTTCCTGTAGCCTTGAAGATTCACTCCACGCAGGAGCAGGGTAATGTGGGCTTCTTATGGGGAAGGAAAAGTCTGCCGACATTCCCACAGCCTCGCTACAGGTGTAACTCACCCGCAGGTGGAGTCGCGCATGTATGAATACGTATACAGACACAGTCATTCTTGCAAATATTCGCATATGCAGAAGTGCGCGCGCGCACGCACACACACACACACACACACACACACACACACACACACACACACACACTGCCTCGCTGGAAGGGGGAGGGGGGGTTGCTATTTCGTGTGTGGCTGGGTGGCGACAGGAATGGATGAAGGCAGCAAGTGCAGATATGTACATGTGTATGTATGTATATGTATGTACATGTGCGTGTGAGGGCATTTATGTGTGTACATGTGTATGTGGGTGGGTTGGGCCATTCCTCGTCTTTCCTAGCGCTACCTCGCAAACGCGGGAGACGACAGTTAAGTATAAAAGTAATAATAATTATATATATATATATATATATATATATTATATACGATATTTGCAACAGAGCGAGAAACCACCTGTAAAAAAAAAGATTCCCTTTTTTTTTTTTATTTTTCACAAAATTCTTTTTTTTTTTTTCAGTGGTATACGGAACTCTGGGGTTGGACTGGGTGGCGGGTGTCTGTGAAACATATTTCCGGTAAATATATTGCCATATGCAAATACATGACTCGGTCATTTGTTGCCTGTTATACCCACAGGGGTATACTTCTCTCCCAGTGGTATATTTTCAACAAACGAATGAGCGTCGTCAAGTCAGACATATCCACAAGTGGTATGCTTCGTTATATATATATATAGTCATTCGTTATACCGCTGGCGACATACTCGCATGGCACTGCCTACTCCCAAGCTGAGGGTATAGAAATAGTATGTCGGCCAGTATGTGATGTAAATATGTAACATAGACACAGAGAAAGAAAGACGCACATCACATGCGTATGTACGCATATCATTTCGGGGTATATAGCGATGAGTGATAGCCGTAGACGCTTTCCCTATGGTAAGATCTTATCGCCAGCACTCTCTCCCTCTCTCGCTCTCTCGCTCGCTCGCTCAACACCAGGGCCCACACCGGAACCCGAGAGTGAAGTCAACACTTGACAAGTTCATGCACTACTGATGTACGTCGTCAGTTCACACTTACAGAGGCAGGGGCCTGACACACGTCTCTCATCAAGACACCCTTTCCCATCCTTTTACGAGTCTACAGCGAACAGTTGTAGATAACGAACCTACAGCGAACAGTTGTAGATAACGAACCTACAGCGAACAGTTGTAGATAACGAACCTACAGCGAACAGTTGTAGATAACGAACCTACAGCGAACAGTTGTAGATAACGAACCTACAGCGAACAGTTGTAGATAACGAACCTACAGCGAACAGTTGTAGATAACGAACCTACAGCGAACAGTTGTAGATAACGAACCTACAGCGAACAGTTGTAGATAACGAACCTACAGCGAGCAGTTGTAGATAACGAACCTACAGCGAGCAGTTGTAGATAACGAACCTACAGCGAGCAGTTGTAGATAACGAACCTACAGCGAGCAGTTGTAGATAACGAACCTACAGCGAGCAGTTGTAGATAACGAACCTACAGCGAGCAGTTGTAGATAACGAACCTACAGCGAGCAGTTGTAGATAACGAACCTACAGCGAGCAGTTGTAGATAACGAACCTACAGCGAGCAGTTGTAGATAACGAACCTACAGCGAGCAGTTGTAGATAACGAACCTACAGCGAGCAGTTGTAGATAACGAACCTACAGCGAGCAGTTGTAGATAACGAACCTACAGCGAGCAGTTGTAGATAACGAACCTACAGCGAGCAGTTGTAGATAACGAACCTACAGCGAGCAGTTGTAGATAACGAACCTACAGCGAGCAGTTGTAGATAACGAACCTACAGCGAGCAGTTGTAGATTACGAGTATACAGCGAACAGTTGTTAACGAATCTACTGCGAACAATTGTAGATAACGAATCTACTGCGAACAATTGTAGATAACGAATCTACAGCAAACTGTAGATCACGAGTCTACAGCGAACAATTGTAGATTCGAGACACAACTAGATGGCATCAGACCTCCGTCTACTCAGTCCAGTCTCGCTAATTCAGCCAATCTACCCTGTCTATTCATGGCCAACATCGTTGCTAATTCAGCCAAATCTTCCAATCTATCTACGCTATTCATAGCAACTTAAGCGTCGACTCCAAGGTTTCTCGAGGGTGCGTAGAGAAAGCTTATTGTCGCGTCGTTTTCTTTCTCATCTTCTCCTTTATATATAAAGAGAGACACACTGATATGTGCTTGTCCTCTCTGGGGCCATATTATCTTGTTCCAAAGAAGTGAACCCAGTGGCTCTCTCTCTCTCTCCCTTTACTTATCTTACTATCTATATCTATCTCTATCTATCTATATATATATATATATATATATATATATATATATATATATATATATATATATATTCTGTTGAACCGTATCTTCTTCCTTCACATACATTTTCTTTTCAAGTATTCATGGAAACAGTTTATTATGGAGTGGCTGAACATCCATTTTCAGTCTCCCTCTTATCTTGATTGTCACTTGCCAAATGTTTTGGAAATAACGGCGTCAACTCCAGGCGACATTTAAAGGCCAATTCACCAGTGCCCTGATACTGGGGGAGGCATGTCAATACTCATCACCCTCCCTCCCTCCCTCCGCCTACACCACGTCTGTTATCGTACAAGCTCAGGAGAATACATTGTTTCAATAGGCCTCCTCCTCCTCCTGCTGCAGTAACGAGACTGTGTTCTCCAAACAGGAGCAGGGTAGTGGTGGGTTCCCCTTGGGCGTGGATATATATATATTTTTTTTTTTTTTTTTTTTCATACTATTCGCTATTTCCCGCGATAGCGAGGTAGCGTTAAGAACAGAGGACTGGGCCTTTGAGGGAATATCCTCACCTGGACCTCTTCTCTGTTCCTTCTTTTGGAAAAAAAAAAAAAAAAAAAAAAAAAAAAACGAGAGGGGAGGATTTCCAGCCCCCCGCTCCCTTCCCTTTTAGTCGCCTTCTACGACACGCAGGGAATACGTGGGAAGTATATATATATATATATATATATATATATATATATATATATAGTTTTGGAGAGGGGCAAGTATACAGTCTGTTGTGGATGAGAGGGCTTGGGAAGTGAGTCAGTTGTTGTTCGCTGATGATACGGCGCTGGTGGCTGATTCGGGTGAGAAATTGCAGAAGCTGGTGACGGAGTTTGGTAAAGTGTGTGATAGAAGAAAGCTGAGAGTAAATGTGAATAAGAGCAAAGTTATTAGGTACAATAGGGTTGAGGGACGAGTCAAGTGGGAGGTAAGTTTGAATGTAGCAAAACCGGAGGAAGTGAAGTGTTTTAGGTATCTGGGAGTGGATTTGGCAGCTGATGGAACCATGGAAGCGGAAGTGAGTCACAGGATGGGGGAGGGGATGAAAGTTCTGGGATCGTTGAGAAATGTGTGGAAGTCGAGAACATTATCGCTGAAAGCAAAAATCGGTACGTTTGAAGGAATAGTGGTTCCAACAATGTTATATGGTTGCGAGGCGTGGCTATAGATATGGTTGTGCGGAGGGGGATGGATTTGTTGGAAATGAGATGTCTGAGGACAGTATTTGGTGTGAGGTGGTTTGATCGAGTAAGTAATGAAAGGGTAAGAGAGATGTATGGTAATAAAAAGTGCGGTTGAAAGAGAAGAGGGTGTATTGAAATGGTTTGGTCAAATGGGAAGAATGAGTGAGGAATGATTGACAAGGAGGATATGTGTCAGAGGTGGAGGGAACGAGGAGAAGTGGGAGACCAAATTGGAGGTGGAAGGATGGAGTGAAAAAGATTGAGCGATCGGGGCCTCAACATGCAGGAGGGTGAAAGGCGTGCAAGGAATAAAGTGAACTGGAACGATGTGGTATGCCGAGGTGGACGTGCTGTCAATAGATTGAACCAGGGCTTGCGAAGCGTCTGAGGTAAACCATGGAAAGTTTTGTAGGGCCTGGATGTGGAAAGGAAGCTGTGGTTTCGGTGCATTATACATGACTGCTAGAGACTGAGTGTGAACGAATAGGGCCTTTGTTGTCTTTTTCCTGGTGCTACCTCGCGCGCGTGCGGGAGAGGGGGTTGTCATTTCATGTGTGGCGGGGTGGCGACGTGAATGAATAAAGGCTGCAAGTATGAATTATGTACATGTGTATATATGTATATGTCTGTGTATTTATATATATGTATACGTCGAGATGTATAGGTATGTTTATGTGCGTGTGTGGACGTGTATGTATATACATGTGTATGTGGGTGGGTTGGGCCCTTCTTTCGTCTGTTTCCTTGCGCTACCTCGCTAACGCGGGAGATAAACTTAGCATAATAACCTGCAAGAGTTTAGAAACAGATGATAGAAATGAGAATATCTAAATCAAAACCTCTATGCACAGAGAAAGGATAAAGACAATTTTGAAGGCAAAAAAAAAACTGCGAATTTGAGGGTCAAGGAAAAAATAGTTTACCTGCACATCTATAAAATTGGAGTGGTTCGTGTTATCACCGTAGGGGGACATGGGAAAAAGGTTTTGCTTTCTAGCTTTTTCACGGAATTTGTGTGTGTGTGTGTGTGTGTGTGTGTGTGTGTGTGTGTGTGTGTGTTTCCATGACAGACTCAGGAAGGGCGAGGTTGGGGGAGGGTCGATTGGAATGCAGAGCCGGTGTAGATATAGTCTGGTGAGGGAGTTTAAGCTGCGTTTACGTGTAATAAGGGATAAATCTGTTAAATCAGTCTATATTTTATTTATTGTGTCCGCTTATCTTCCCTTCGTCCTCTCTCTCTATCTCTCTCACACACACACACTTCTGAACACCACAAAAGCACTCCTATACCCCTTTTCCTCCTCTTCGTTTTGGCCCACAACATGACGTCAGACAGAATGATAGACCTATTCTCCCACTACATCAAATAGGCTAATTTCCTCTATCAGCCCGGACATCACAGGCCCATTACGAACCCTAAACGAGGTAAAGTGGTCGTTCAGTCACCCACGACGACCTGACAGCGACAATCAACTCCTCTTTACCAACAATGAGCTCCTGAAATTAATAATTCATGATGTATTCGTTTTGTTCAAATTTCCTGGGTGTTTTATTTGACGTAGGGTACAGCAGATGTCGCATGTGACCTTGAAATGACCTCTCGGTACATATCAGGTCACGTACATGACCCCTGAATGATCTCTCAGGACGTAACAGGTCACGTATGTGACCCTGGGTGATCTTTCAGAGCAGAGAGTGTCTCGCATGTGATCCTAGATTATCTCTGAGCACAGCAAGTCTAGTAGATGATCAACATCTGACCTGTGCAGTACGGACGTAGATCACCTCTGACCTGTGCAGCGCATTCAGAGCTGACCTCTGACCTGCGCAGTACTCAGATAGGTAAACTAGAGTCTTTGAAAAGACGTAAATTCAAAGAATGAATTACCAAACGACTTCAGGGAATTTTCTCTATAATCTTCTAATCTCGTCTTCCAGACTCCAATCTCAAGTTGAAATCGTCTTTTTAACATCCTCTGAAGGTAGAACAATGCCTGTTTGTTCTCCATGATGTTAATCTTTGATGTAATCACCATCACCCTTGAACGGTACCTCTCTCTCTCTCTCTCTCTCTCTCTCTCTCTCTCTCTCTCTATATATATATATATATATATATAATGTATATATATATACATATATACTACTCGGTTTCGATAGACATTGTCAGAAGAACGAAAAATCCTTTTTTAAAACAAATCTGAAAATGTACGCGTGTGAGGACTTGCATTGATAGACATGATTGGATACCTGATCTCTGATCTCTCCTCCTCCCTACCTGCGAGGCAGTTTGTTTATGGCAGTGTCTGTCTATTATCCGGAATATAAGATGATCTTGTATATATATATTATATATTATATATGTATATATATATATATATATATATATATATATATATATATATATATATATATTCCTTGTTTAATTTGTTTATGGATGGGGTTGTTAGGGAGGTGAATGCAAGAGTTTTGGAAAGAGGGGCAAGTATGAAGTCTGTTGTGGATGAGAGAGCTTGGGAAGTGAGCCGGTTGTTGTTCGCTGATGATACAGGGCTGGTGGCTGATTCATGTGAGAAACTGCAGAAGCTGGTGACTGAGTTTGGTAAAGTGTGTGAAAGAAAAGAGTAAATGTGAATAAGAGCAAGGTTATAAGGTACAGTAGGGTTGAGGGTCAAGTCAATTGGGAGGTAAGTTTGAATGGAGAAAAACTGGAGGAAGTAAAGTGTTTTAGATATCTGGGAGTGGAAATGGCAGCGGATGGAACCATGGAAGCGGAAGTGAATCATAGGGTGGGGGAGGGGGGCGAAAATCCTGGGAGCCTTGAAGAATGTGTGGAAGTCGAGAACATTATCTCGGAAAGCAAAAATGGGTATGTTTGAAGGAATAGTGGTTCCAACAATGTTGTATGGTTGCGAGGCGTGGGCTATGGATAGAGTTGTGCGCAGGAGGGTGGATGTGCTGGAAATGAGATGTTTGAGGACAATGTGTGGTGTGAGGTGGTTTGATCGAGTAAGTAATGTAAGGGTAAGAGAGATGTGTGGAAAAAAAAAAGAGCGTGGTTGAGAGAGCAGAAGAGGGTGTTTTGAAATGGTTTGGGCACATGGAGAGAATGAGTGAGGAAAGATTGACCAAGAGGATATATGTGTAGGAGGTGGAGGGAACGAGGAGAAGTCTGGGGTAAACCATGGAAAGTTGTGTGGGGCCTGCATGTGGAAAGGGAGCTGTGGTTTCGGGCATTATTGCATGACAGCTAGAGACTGAGTGTGAACGAATGGGGCCTTTGTTGTCTTTTCCTAGTGCTACCTCGCACACATGAGGGGGGAGGGGGATGGTATTCCATGTGTGGCGAGGTGGCGATGGGAATGAATAAGGGCAGACAGTGTGAATTGTGTGTGTGGGTATATATGTATGTGTCTGTGTGTGTATATATATATGTGTACATTGAGATGTATAGGTATGTATATTTGCGTGTGTGGACGTGTATGTATATACATTGTGTATGGGGGTGGGTTGGGCCATTTCTTTCGTCTGTTTTCTTGCGCTACCTCGCAAACGCGGGAGACAGCGACAAAGCAAAAATATGTGTATAAATATATTCCTATGAGTCCACGGGGAAAATGAAACGCGAAAATGGCGTCCTAGCTTCGTCTCTTCGATGTATATCAACTGACTGTTATATTTCTCTCTTGTGTCTCCCCTGATGATGTGATTATTACACGAAAGTGCACTTGGGAACTTTTCGTGTTTCATTTTCCCCGTGGACTCGTAGGAATATCTTGATCACGCGCAAAATTGTGATCCTTTCCAATATATATATATATATATATATATATATATATATATATATATATATATATATATATATATATACTGGAAAGTAGACGGGGGAGAAATGGGGTCTCCACAGACTTGGTTTATAGTTTCAAAAGCGAGAGAGAGAGATAGAGAGAGAGAGAGAGGGGGGGGGAGAGGTTCCTAGAAATCAGTTTTGGAGAACCATATAAACAAGTTTGTTCATCAAGGAACGTAGAGAATCGTCATGGCTTTTGCCAGAAAATGCAGACAAAAAGTGGATTATCAGTTAAGGCAAATCACACAAGGTCCGTGGTTTATTAAGGGAACGTAGAATGTACGTGGGGTTTTTGGGAACATATAATACCTCGTTACGTGGAGGGAAGAAGGTGACTCGTTAAAGAACGTAAATGAAAATACACCCTTTATCAGTGAACGTAGAATAGTTGGATTATAGGTGAGTGTGAATGTGGACAGAAATAGTTGGCTTATGTGTGAACGTAACAGTGAATATTTGGTTCATGAATAAACGTAAAAATGAATGTTTATCAAGGAGTGTAAACAAATACATGGTTTATACAGGAACGTTAGAGGAAACACATGGTTTACATGGTTTGCAAGGGA
>NC_092257.1:3942387-3959887 GCF_036320965.1 Panulirus ornatus
GTTGATGGTTTCACTTATGGCCAGAAACTGCTGGAGAAATTCGTAGTTTTCTTGAAATCAGAATAAAATTTTCTAATTCAGGGTTTCTGGTCTATATCATATACCCCATTGTGTAAACATATATAGCCCCTCTTAAGTTATATATCACTTATGACTTCTGGCATTTCTGTATTATCCACAATAAATTCATATTAATATTTTTTGACATGTATTAGATAATTGTTTAAAACTGCTTTTTGGGGGAAAATCTCTCTCGTTCACTGAAAGGTTACATTGAGTTGTATTAGAGGAGAAATTTACAGCCTGTAACGCTAAGGGATTACAAAGGGGTTAAGTGTCATAAAACAGCAACATCCTCCCTTTGAAATGGTTTCAAAAGGCATTTCAAAATCCCGTTGTGTGTTCTGCTAATCTCTTGTAACCTACAGAGGTACAGCCTGTACTCTGAAACCAGTGAAACAAAGACTGTAACCTACCATAAACTCTGATGTTTACATCCAGCTTATAACGTAATTATCCTGTAATGTCAGACTGTCCTCCATTACAGCCTACAGACAGACAGATATATGAGAGTCTGTAGTCTAATACAGCACAGTGGTCAGTCTTGGAATCTCCCTCATAGCTTCAAGTGTCACACAGTAGCGTTACAGACAGGTATGCTAGCTATACACCATACCTATAAACCTCACAGACATACAGACATCTGTATAACAACCTGAAGATGGACAGACAACTATCAAACAGCTTTCAAACGCACAGACATATAGTTTCACGGCACACAGACTTATTGGCAGACATTTCACAGCCTTGCAGACACGCATGTTTCCCAGCCTTCTGTCTGATTCGCCTCGCCGATGCAGAGAGCGAGAGAGGGGAAAGTGGAATCTTCGTTTATTAACCAACTTCCATTCACTTGCATCGAAATTCAATTTTCCTCCTCCTTAATCAGAATGTTAAACAGCTGGAGCGGTAGAGGGTTTGCCAGCCAAACTTGGTTTGGCGCATCCATGACAGTCATGCGGGTTTATATTTGAGTTTTAATATCTTACGGTGAAGTTTCATTTGTCTGTTCATTCACCCATGTGTCTGTTATTGTTCTTATTTGCTATCATACTTTCGACCCTGAGTGTTGTATGGATGCGAGTCTAGGGCCCTCGATGCAGGAGAGTGGAAGAGTGTGGATGCCTGAGGACGACAGTACCTGGTGTGAAGCGGGTTGATTGTTCAAGGACAGAGACTTTTAAGAGGGATTGGAAAGTTTGTAAAATATTATTGAAAAGGGTGATCAGGGTGTGCTGAAATGGTTTGGAGAAATGGAGAGGATGAGCGAAGAGGGACTAACCATGAGGATCTGCATGTAATAGATGAAGGGAGGAAAGGGAAGAGAGATTGAGAAGGAAAAGAATGGGAATAACGAATCTTTAGGGTATTTGGGCCTGAACATTCAGGAGAGTGAGAGGCATGGATGGGATAAGATGAATTGGATCGATATATTACACGGGGAGCGACCTACTATCTAAAGGACTTGCTAGGCATAGGAAGCGGTCAACCTTGGGGTAGTCTTTGGGGCTCGATCATGGATGATCGGTTCAGGTTCCGGTACATATATCCGTCAGTTGGAGACTGAACGTGTGTGTGTGTGTGTGTGTGTGTGTAAATGAAGCCATTATTAGTTTATTCTTGACGCCTTCTTGCTGAAGAGAGAGAAGAGGAGAAAAGAAACTGATACTGATCAAGTTAGACACATGAACTCAGGCGTAATTCTACCCAGAGTACACATTTCTCCATCGTTTCTCTCTCTCTCTCTCTCTCTCTCTCTCTCTCTCTCTCTCTCTCTCTCTCTCTCTCTACCATTACCGCGTCTTTACCCGTGTCTTGAGGTTTCCACAGTCTCTCTCTCTCTCTCGCTCGAATCGATCGTTGTCTTGCACACCTCTTCCTTCCCCTCTTTCCCCACCAGGGAGTGGTAGGCTGGACCGCCTGCCGCTGCTGGGGTTGTTAGGAGTGGAACTAGAAATTGATATATATATATATATATATATATATATATATATATATATGTAAGGGTGTGAGTGGAGTCTATTAGTCCCGCGTACGGAATCGGCTTAATTCAATGATGTATAGGATCATAATCCGCTTTAGCAGAGAAGCAAATTGTTTATTTCAGGTAAGGTGAACACTGTCTGGGGATAAGTGTTAGTTATTAACCTGGCAGTCTGCACTTAACACCCTGCTTTGGAATGTGGAATTATTGGAATAGATTATGAATTATGAACGAGTTTTTTTAAAGATTTTATTGTATTTACCTCTTTATGGTACACTAAGTACGTGAATATTTAAAGGAAAATTTCAAGTAACTATTTCTTCTTCTTCTTTTCATTTCTTCTTCCTCATTTTCTTCATTTTTTTCATCTTTTCTTCTTCCCCATTTTCTTTCGATTCCTATCGTTCTTTCTTTAAAACTTGGTTCTCTTCATCTGTCCATCTAGTGATGTTTTCAATCAGAACCTGCATTTCTAAGTCTCGCTACATCTACCCAAAACCAACTTGCAAAATCTTAGTCTATCGTCTCGCTACGTATTCCTAGCATCCATTTTGCCATACCCTTCCTTCATACGTTGTTTTGCTACATCCTCAGCACTCAGTCAGCCCACATCCTCGCTACACCGTCCCGTTATACATTTTCAATACATTATCTATCTCAACAACACTGTCTCTTCTCAACCTCACATTATCATAGTACGTACTCTTTTCTTACTCGTACTGTGTCCTTTCCATTTCTGCCCTTCACCCATGTGTTGTTCTCTCTCTCTCTCTTTCTCTCTCTCTCTCTCTCGTCTACGGGACCCAGTGATAATATAACACCTCGCTATCGTAAGCTATTCCTTTCCGCTGAGTTCACACGAAGGACAATTTATGGATAGCCGCTAGAGAGAGAGAGAGAGAGAGGTTTCCTTCCTTCCCTCCTCCTCCACTCCTCTTGGCGTGTTTCAGTTTGTATCACTGAATCCGTGGCCATTGTGTGTGTATATATATATATATATATATATATATATATATATATATATATATATATATATATATATATGGTTTTCACAACAAGGTTGAGATATAGTTGATTTCCTTTTCTTTCCTTACACAGCCGAGCTCTAGGACTCTTTCCCACCTCTCGTCAGTCCTAACATCTACAACCCCAGTCTTTTAAAAAGGTGAGATTTTCCATTCCCTTAAGAAAAAAAAAGAAGATGGCTTATGGTTGCCCCGTTCTGTGCGTCTCCAGCGACCTCAGGGCCTCGAAAACAAAAGCCCCTCACCAAAACGAGACCAGGGGAGCGACGACAAGATCTTTTTTTTTCCTTTTTCCCGCGTTTCTCTTTCGTATTTGAAAGACGACACGTGATTCCACGCGTTGCCGGAGGTGCCAAGGCCAGATAGTACGTGTTGGGGGGCGCTGTTGTGCTCGCGGAGTCAGTCTGTCTGTCTCTCTCTCTGTCTGTCTCTCTGGGAGACGTCTTGTGCTCCGGGGCTACGAGGCGAAGAGTTATAACAACACAAGGGAAGCGACGGAGGAGTGAGAGGAGGAGGAGGGCGACCCTCCCCCCGCCCTGGGTCGATACAGGGCGTCCGATGGAAGAAGCTGCTGGGACGTCAGTAGAAGCTTTCCATCATGAGGAGAGGCCAGCAACCAGAGAGAGAGAGATGAAAAAGACTCTCTCTCTCTCTCTCTCTCTCTCTCTCTCGTGTGTAACAGAGATAATGCTCCGCCATATGACCGTAGTCGTCCCATTTTGGGGAGTTTGTGTGTTTCCCCACCGTGGAACAAGGGGTAGAGGGGTGGGGGTATGTTGGAGGAAGGGTTGGGTTGGTGGAGGAGGGGGTGAGGGTGTGTTGGAGGAAGGGGTTGGGTTGGTGGAGGAGGGGGTTTGTTTCCTACGAAGACCGGGGGGCGGGAAGAGATTTTCTTCTGTCGGCGACTTCGTAGTAAATAAACCCGGCCCTCCTGTCTGCCAGCGACGTTACTTGGGCAGTTTAGAGGCTTATTGGCCACCCTCGTAGGGCCTAGACACTGCTGACGAAGGCGAAGTTCTAGGGCGAAAGGGGGTCGAACAAGCTATATGGGTAACGACGCTACAGAACTTTGCCTTTCGTCGCTATCTTTAGCGAGGCTGTTGCATTATCATTAGGCAAACAGGAAGTACAGTCTCGTCGACGAATTTATCGCGTCAAAGGAGTCCATCAGTTCCCTGCTCCTGCTTGTAGCGCAGCCTCGAAGCTGCAGGATCTCCATAAGAGGGGGTCAGGGGTTGTATTTGGGTTGTGTCATTACAACTATAAGGGAAACATCTTTATAGGTAAGAAATTTAACATTTCTTGCGACACATCCTTTGAAGACCTTGTAAAAGGGCCATTCCAAAATTGGAGGCTGCAGCATATCGTATTTAAACCCCTCCCTTCTTCCCACCCCCGTCTCCATACCCCTCTCAACCCCTTAAAGGAGGGGAAGGGGGACATGGACATGTATGAGAAAATTCGTTTGCGTTTGAAAATTCATGAAAGGGGGAAGGGTGGAGGGGGGACTTGAGCATCGTCTGCTCCATTTCTTTCTTGCCCTTTTCAAATCTTCGGTGCCTCTTCAAGGTTGAGGGTCAGTGACCTGGGTCTCTAACCGGTCGTTTGCCTGGCACAGTCGTTGGGTTTAATGGCATGTATTCCCTGCAGGCCGTTTTCAATGTTGCCCTTAATGTGTCCGTTGGACAACCTGATATCTTTAGACTGTTGAAGATAACGTTTTCTGAGGATTTTCTTCTTGGCAGAGATAACCCGATATCGCCTCTGGGAGATAAGGCTTCTCCAGTGACACTCTGCTCGTGGAGACAATCTGTAACATCGTCTCTGAAAATCTTGAGGATGAGGTCGAAAGACTCTGGTCGAGGAGCCACTTTAATGTCGTCTTCGGAACATCTTCGAAGCGTCTCTCAAGGGTCAAACCCACTGAATAAGTAACGTAAGGTGGTGCTCCTACCTGAGAACCAGATGTCGAACCCACTGAGGAAGAGAGAAAAAAAGTCCAAGGTGGTTCTGCCACGTAAAAGCCATGGGTCGAATCCATTGTGGAAGAAGGTAAGATTTTCTGTCGCTCCTTAAGAACCAGCAGCCAGCAGTCGACCTCGCTGAATAAACCATCTGTGATATTCTTGCTGGCTGAAAGCTCAGAGATAAAAATCTTTAAGCTGAAACGAAAAGCTGAGGAAAAAAAGAGAAGATAGATGACTGAAAGGTCATTCGTTTAAACAACTGCCTTGGGACCGAAGCCATGTTACCCTCCCGACAGCATTGCCAAGTCCCTATTGTAGCAGGATGCGCTAGAGAGATGCGGGGGAAAGGTCTGATGAAAAGCGAATTCTTGACAACACTGACGGGTGTACGAAAATCCCATTCTTTTTTTGGGCCTAAGAACCCGTGGCAGTAGAGCTCAAGAACGTGCATTTTAACTATGAGAGCATGAGCTTTTGGAACCTACTGGAATGCGATCGAATATCCAACAGAAGCACTTCAGAAAGATGTATATAGCTACAGTAATGTATGGCTAAAATAAGGCATTTTTTTCTTAATCTATCCACCCGCGTGTCTATTCCTCCACTCATTGTTCATCAATGTATACCTTGTTTGAACTCGCCCGTCCATCTATTCATCAGTCTTCCATGTATGATTCTCCATGATCATGCACGCCCTCCATAGGATACGACCCTTGGTCAAAAGTATCCATAATGTCTGGTTCAAACTATCCGTTACTCCTGTATGTGATGACCCCTAAGTGTGGTATCATAACCTTTTAATGACCTCCATAAGCCCTTCCCACCAACAGTCATAAGGCGTCCATAATCCTCAACGAGTCTTCGTATACAAAATGGCAAAAAGTGTAGGAATCTTTTGAATGAATCTCTCCTCCAAACAAGGGATGGTATTGAGGGAGAGTAACGAGACATGGTCAGATATCAGATATATCTGGACTACGTTGTTGTTCATCTTTATCATACCTGTAATAACCAGAAACATACAGCTGTTTACGAGACAGATAGATAGGTAGATAGATGGAGTGTTTACGAGACAGATAGATAGACAGATAGGTAGATAGATGGATAGAGATAGATGGATAGATAGTTGTTAGAACACAAGACTTCTGTACAGATAGATGGCTAATACGGTCTCATATTTACAACAAAAAACATAGTGAATCCAACCAATAGGGTCTCCTATTTCCAAGAAAAGGTGCTGACCTCCCACCAGTATGGTTTCCACATCTCCAACAACAGACAGCCATCCCCTCCACCACTGTAGACTCGACAAAACTCCCAACCACAAAGAATTTTTAGAAATATTCAAAAATATTCTGCTACATTCCTAATTATAACCAGTCAAAAATGTTAAGAGAAAGAACATTGTTGAGCATGGGAAAGCTCTCTCTCTCTCTCTCTCTTTCTCTCTCTCTATCTCTCTCTCCCTCCGTCAGGAGTAGCGCATTAACATGGCCCCAGCGTCCCCCTTGCCTCTTCCGTCACTGATTGTACTACAATATCCCTGTGACGTCAGGCCCTATACAGCAACTGAGACATCTTCCCTATCCCACGTCTAGTTCCCTGACACCCCTGAGGGCTGGGACCTCGAACCCTCGCTCCTCATGAGGGATCTCCATCTTATATCCTCTTACACGAGTTCAGGGCATGGCTCTGAAAGGGGCTGTGTTGTGATTCTGCCCGATTCAGCCACCATCCCTCTATATATATATATATATATATATATATATATATATATATATATATATATATATATATATATATATATTCTATCGGTGATGTAGCGTTCAGATAACACTACGGTGAAGGAAGGCTGAAAGTAGTGGGGAAAAGTTTGGCAGGAGCGACCATGAGGCGCAGGCGACGCCAAGTATATCACCCTCTTGGGCTAAAGTCTCCCCAGACCTACGATGTCCTTACGGCCGAAATATGATAATATGGCATGAGATTCTCGACGATATATCCTTGATGTTACTTGAGCATACCGGCTCAAACCTTTATTCAATGATCGTATGAGAATTACTTACATCTTTTTCTTCAATTGAATTTAGATCAGTTTGGATCTCTCTCTCTCTCTCTCTCTCTCCCCATATATATGTGTGTGTGTGTATGTGTGTGTGTGTGAATATATATCACTAGTGTGCGATGATAGTTATGGAGGTAAAATCGCACTTCAGTAGGAGTTCATACAATTTTATTTATGTAATTTTTCTTTACATGTGGCACGACATTTTTCGTGGAGACAATCCACCTCATCATCAGGTGCCAGTACTTAACAAATCTATCTAAATCCCAACATCACACTTGAGTCCCGCCGTCCAACACCAATCTGTACAGACCAACCACTGTCCGTTTTCTCTGGCCGTAACCGTTGTAAAGGAGAGTGATTAAGGGGGGTCACATGGCGGGGGTTGACCTGGGTAGCTGGGTGTGTCTTGAACAACATTTTTTATGTTTTCGTGTTTCGTCAATTCTCTCATAATGATTTGGTTAATGCCAGGATGTGCTTTGAAATTGCCTAGGGACAAATAAAAGTTCTTAGTATTAGCAATTAAGACAGATTTAAAGACGTTGCGTGTGGCATAATCAGCAGAGGGGTATAGAATAACGGGATTTTCAAGATCTATGGCCAGGGTGATTCATATTAATGTTTAGCGATCGCATTTTTGTGGTCATCCCTGCGTATTGGATGACGGTGCCAATAACGCCTCTCCGTTACAGTGTGTCCAGTCTGACCTGTATTCATATATCTTTCCATGCCTTGCATTTGACGGCGTAAACACCCCCAATTGTTGCATAATTTAGCATACTATTCATTAAGTCTTACTGATGGCGCTATTGTACTGGAAAGCAATATTACAACCACGAGCGAGATGAGACGCAGGAAAGCCAAGATTATTGAGAGAATGGCCCCTCTGTGGAGGGAGTGAGCTATGCATGGGGTTGAGAACACTTTGAGCAGCGAGTAAAAGCATCGAGGATCAAGAAAATATGGGGCTCTGAATTCAACGGAGAATCGAACCCTAGGAACATAAGTAGTAGCACAAGAGGGAGATTATATAGCACGGTGATTCATTAACAAGAAGGGGACGCGAGGATGAAAGACAGAATCTTTTCTTTCAAGCGACCAGATGCAATATCCCCTCGAATTCTCATGTAAAGTTGACGCTTCATTGCATGAAGCATCAGAAGTGTGGGAGCTGTGCAGTGTGAGGACGGACATGGCGTTTGTAAGTGATGCAATTGTTGTTTACGATTTACAGGGAGAAATTAAGGCGAATCCAATTTCTGTAAAGTAGTTTGTCAAAGTTAGAATCGTAATGAATCGTCCCATGGTTTGAAAAATGCAGAAGAGTCTAGAATCTTTTGTTGGGGGAAATGGACGCTGTGGTAATGTCCATGAAAGAGTACGATTGGTAAAAATGACAAGTAATATTTATAAAAGAAAAGAAGAGCTGGCCTGATTGTCATTGGTTGACTCTCACAGGTCCTGGGATATATCGAGAGAAGGGCTCCATCGGTTTACAATATCTGGGAGATGGAAGGACAAGGACGCTGGAATGGCCGGTGATGTGCGTTTGTCAACTGGTGAAGTGTGGGTGTGTGTGTGGGTGTGTGTGTGTGTGTGTGTAGGTATTCGAGGGGATGGTTTGGGTTGGGGGTACTAGTTAACAATTAAACGTAGATGGGTCGGATTAACACTCCAGCTTTGATGGAGGCTCCAGTCTTTGTGGAGACAATGGATTTGCTTAAGTTAATTCCAGCCTCAGAGTAGATTCTACGCACACACACACACACACATATATATACATATATATATATTCTTTCATATATTCATTTCCCGCGTTCGCGAGGTGGTGTTAAGAACAGGGAACTGGGCCTTTGAGGGAATATCCTCACATGGCCCCCCTTATCTGTTCCTTCTTTTGGAAAAAAAAAAAGAAGAGGATTTCCAGCCCCCCGTTCCCTTCCCTTTTAGTCGCCTTCTACGACACTCGGGGAATACGTTGGAAGTATTCATATATATATATATATATATATATATATATATATATATATATATATATATATATATAACAGAGAATCTCTCTTCGCCTTGCTGACAGTGTTCTGAGAGCCATTTATAAGGTCTCTCCCATAGAGTATACACCCAAACCTCCATCTGGTCATCTTTATCTGAGCATAAAACGAACATCTACGAGTATCTGGGGTCCGGTTATGGAGAGGATAGGGACGGTAACGCCATTGTAGGAGAGATTTAGAGAGAATCAGACCCTAAATAAATACAGTAGAAGAATCGGATCCTCAAGGGTGCCATATGTATAAGGTATGGAACTGTTCTGTACCTGACGGCCACTGATGAAAGGTAGATGTACCATAGAGCTTCTGGATGGCTGTGGTTACTGTCAAAAGGTATAGAAGACGATTCAAGATGGTGGGAATCAATGTTATGATTGCCATAAGGGATTGGAACACGCTTAACGCAAGACGTGGTGTGGTTTAAAGCAATATCTTAATGGTCTGGAGTGAGATAAGAGAAAGAGGCATGCGACAGACCGTAAAGCAATATCTTAATGATCAGGAATGAGATAAGAGAAAGATAAGGCAGATGAAAGACATGACATCACATAAGGAGAAAATAATGGTGAAAGAATATGGAAGACTGGATCCAAACAATGGAGTCATCTTCATAGAAAAAAGGGAGAGGGGGCGGGGTGTGGGTTAAGAGAATATTGGAAACACAGAATAGATTTTTACGAGTCGGATAAAAGTCGTAGGCCATGATAACATCTCTTATCTAGGGATTCTGAAGGGTGTGGCCGGGACTGTCTTTCTCTCCGCGTCGGGAGAGACTGTCTGAGGAGGTAGGAGCCAGCACAAATCTGTCAACACTGGCAGACCACGTCGCCCTCATGTCAATACTGAACTGTGTTACCTGTGTCGAGGTGAAACTTGGAGGAGGTTACGTTGGTGGCCACATGTGTCCATGACTGATGAATGGTTTGCTCTCATGGCCAGGCCAGGCGCACGGTGTGGCCATGAATGGTCGCTCTCATGGCTAGGCAAGAGACCCTGTGGCTACCTCATAGGAAATTCTTAACTGAATGAGTAAAGAGGGTTAGAAGGAACACACAGAGACTAGACACGTTGCTGTATGCTGATGTAGCTGTTATCACGACGGAGCAGAAAACTGAACCTGTAAACAAAAGTGAAATAACTCTTAACACATTTTGTATTACGTAATATTTAAAGCGGGTGTACGTAAGAGGAAAGCCATGTGTGCCGTGGAAAGACAAATGGGTGCAGTATATCTAACAGCATGAAAAGGTTAGAAAAGTTTTGATAATGCTGTGGTCTGGAGCTCGAGCGGCCATTTAGAATGGAAGTTGAGATGCGAAAAGTTTTTTCATACATGTGAAGGGTAATGCCTGGAGCGTTGAGGATGGATTTATACATAATGTACATGTGTATATATATGAACGTATTTCATATGTTTTTTTTTTTTTTTTTTTTTATACTTTGTCGCTGTCTCCCGCGTTTGCGAGGTAGCGCAAGGAAACAGACGAAAGAAATGGCCCAACCCCCCCCATACAAATGTACATACACACGTCCACACACGCAATATACATACCTACACAGCTTTCCATGGTTTACCCCAGACGCTTCACATGCCTTGATTCAATCCATATGTATGTGTGTGTATACTGTATGTGTGATGAAATCACGACACTGGTGCGTTCCCCCTAAAAAAAAACATTAAGGGAACCACACAGTTCCCGGAGCTGTTTACGACGCAACACAGCAGTACCTGAAGCACCATTATCATTGCCGCTCGCTCATCTCCATAGATTTTTTTTTTTCCCCGAATAAATTGCGTTTGAAAATAGTGCTCTGTGTGTGTGTGTGTGTGTGTGTGTGTCTCAGTATGGGAAAACATACACGTGAAATAACATACCTAAACAATTACGCAGATCACGTTGCCATACATAGTATCATGAGACTCGTACGTAAAGCATAGCTTTGATACAATGAAACCCACCAAAACATGCCTGAATATTTATGTAAATGTTTGAATGGTTAGACCCCCTTTTACGTACGTCCATTACTCCGTGTTATCTGTTTGAGCACGACGGTACGGCCCTTGAGCACGACGGTACGACCCTGGGATGTAAGGGCCTGTTATCAATATTATCCGTCCTTATTGTCGTGCTCAAAGGTCGTACCCACGTGCTAAAAAAATAGGGTGGTCGTCCCTGTGGGCTCCAAAGAGTCGTCCCGTCTCGACCCAAGTATTCTAAAACGTCGCAAAACATCCTCGCTCATGTGACTCTCACCCCGGGGTCACCACGACCCACCATGAGGATCGAGGACCACGTCCTGCACAGGTCGTCCTCGACTGTCGCTCTAACCTGCACAGGTCACCCTCGACTGTCGCTCTATCTGCACAGGTCGTCCTCGACCCTCGCTCTACCTCACAGCTCGTCCTCGGGGATAATGCTGGTGATGGCAAGTGTCGGAGGCGGGCTCATATGAGCATGGGTTGCGTCATCCACTTTAATTCAACGCAGTCGGCACCAAACTCTCTTCTCAGCATCATAGTCCTCATGCTGCAGTGTCTATATATATATATATATATATATATATATATATATATATATATATATATATAGGGGAGAAAGAATACTTCCCACGTATTCCTTGCGTGTCGTATAAGGCGACTAAAAGAGGAGGGAGCGGGGGACTGGAAATCCTCCCCTCTTGTTTTTTTTTTTTGATTTTCCAAAAGAGGGAACAGAGAAGGGAGCCAGGTGAGGATATTCCCTCAGAGGCCCAGTCCTCTGTTCTTAATGCTACCTTGCTAACGCGGGAAATGGCGAATAGTTTGAAAGAAAGAATATATATATATATATATATATATATATATATATATATATATATATATATATATATATATATATATTGATCCTTTTTTTTCCAGTTGTTGGGTTCCTTATTTAGCCCAGTGTGGATCCGGTAATTGGCCCCTCAGCGAAAGGTGATTATGAGCAATTAAGTGAGGTGATTAGGATAAATTGGGCGGTCTGTTAGTTTTAAATAGTGTTTTTTTTTTCTTAAAAAAACAAGGGAATTGTTGCGAGTGATGTTCGTTCCAAAATAGAGGGACGCAGAGAGAGAGAGAGAGAGAGAGAGAGAGAGAGAGAGAGAGAGAGAGAGAGAGAGAGATATGCAGACAGACAGACATGCAGACAGAGACAGACATGCAGACAGACAGACGGAGATAGGCCATATTCCTGTGTGCTGTCAAGGACATGCGTTATCTGTTCCTGAGAGAGAGAGAGAGAGAGAGAGAGAGAGAGAGAGAGAGAGAGAGAGAGAGAGAGAGTTCTCTCTAAAGCCATCACGAGTACGTCAGGAAATGTCAAAAAAACGAGAGGCGTCAAGCGGCGTCGAAAGAGATAACAGGAATGGAAGATTCACACACACACACACACACACACACACACACACACACACTTCTTGAGGTCGCAATGAATCCATGACATTATCTAACGCTCGTCTTCAGCCGAGAATGGTATGTATTCTCTCTCTCTCTCTCTCTCTCTCTCTCTCTCTCTCTCTCTCTCTCTCTCTCTCTCTCTCTCTCAGCAGTCATGATAAAACTGCCAAGTCTCTCTCTCTCTCTCCCCCAATCCTTGCAGCAGCTTGAGTGCCTCTATCTCTCGCTCTCCCTTGAGAGATCTTGTGGTGGTACGGTCCTCATCTCTCAACCCAAGAAGCATCTCGTCTCGCTTATCTCTCTCTCTCTCTGTCTCTCTCTCTCTGTCTCTCTCTCTCTGTCTCTCTCTCTCTGTCTCTCTCTCTCTGTCTCTCTCTCTCTGTCTCTCTCTCTCTGTCTCTCTCTCTCTCGATTTACTCTCATTTTTCCTGGAACTCTCCTTCCTACCCGCTCGTCCTCTCACTGTCTCAAGTTATCTTGTAATTTGTTTAGTTTCTTGATTCGCCTCAAGAGCATTGGCTTGCTTAATTACATGGCTTGCTTAAGGAATATTGCCGTAACTGACCTCTCGGATCAAAGTATCTTGCTTACTTCATGACTTGGCTTGCTTGAAGGTTATTGATTTATCTTAATTACTTAACTTACTCCAGGGCATAACCTTGCTTATTTCTTGCTTAGCTCCTGAGGCAGTAACTGACTTGATTCCTTGATTTGAGTCAAGTTTATATCCTCGTTTTCTGTTCACTCTCCTCACACTGCCTCTTCACTTGCATCAGGTCAGCCTCATTTGCTCCCTCATTTCCTCACACTGCCTCACACGGCTGTAATTTAATTCATAACCAGGAGAGCAAACCGCCCTACTCATTCCTCATTCTCTGTCACTTGAAAAAAAATTATGATCTCTAAAGAAAATGGGTTTCCAGCCAGCGGCCTGCTATCAATTTTGGAATATTTTTTTTCTTTCTGATGAGGACATGAGAATTTTAATAATGGTAATGTCAGACTTCTCAAGGCATGAGGGCCATGTCTTCTACCATTGCCTTCCCTGATCTCCCTCATTCTCCTCCTCATTTTTCTTCGATATTTTTCATCCTTTATCCTTCCCTCATTCTGTTTCATTCTCTTCTTTCCGTCTTTCGTCACTTCTCTCATCTGCTTTCAACTTCCTATCAATATGTCTCATTCTCCTTCCTCATCCTCACCTCATCTGTTTCATCCTTGACTCATTTTCACCCAGCCTCACTCCATGGCAATCTTATCTCTGAGCCTGTGAGGGTATAGCTCATAACTTACCCCCCCCCCCCCACACACACACACACACACGCACGCACACACACACACACACTTACCTTCCGCTATCTAAGGTCTGAAATCAACTTAGGTCTATAAGATTTTCGACTCTTTCTTTGCTTCATGGGGGACAAAAATAATAGGCCTTGGAATACGTTCCTGCGCAACTCGGTCTTCTGTATATTTTAGAATTTCCTTTTTCTATATCAATGACGAAGATATAGAAGTTATCAAAAAGATAGTCAGGCATAACTCTGGACGCTGAACTGATAAAGTCTGGTCATATCAACTCTCCTGCTGCTTTCTGTAGCGCAGATGATGGTGCTATACACCGGTGAGGATCTGCCGTGTTTTATCTTAGATATTTTGTCTGGCCTATGGAGATATTATTTCTTTTTTTTTTTCATTTCTTATGGGATCTTTGTGTTTCCTCTGGAGTTTTGTGTTTCCTATGGGATTTTGTGTTTTCTTCAGGGGGTTTATGCTTGTTTTTTTATGCTTCTTATGGGGTTTTGTGTTTCCTATTGGTAATACATTCAGCGCAGTGTTTGACTCTCTTTCATGTTCTTTACTTCTCCTCCGGATTATTATTAATCTTTTGGTGATTAATGATTATTCTGGGGCTACAGGCCACTATGATCTGTTTTCTATGTCACGTGATCACCGATCATTTCCTCCTCATTCATTCATCATTCGTGGATTGATCCCGCCTAGTTACTGTCTACGATGGACGCATTAACTCACTGGGAGAGAGAGAGAGAGAAAGAGAGAGAGAGAAAGAGAGAGAGAGAGAGAGAGAGAGAGAGAGAGAGAGAGAGAGAGAGAGAGAGAGAGAGAGAGAGAGAGTATTGTATGTGTGCGTGTGTGTGTGTGTGTGTGTGTGTGTAGTGTATGTGTGTAGTGTGTGTGTGTGTGAGAGAGAGAGAGAGAGAGAGAGAGAGAGAGAGAGAGAGAGAGAGAGAGAGAGAGAGAGAGACTCGTACTTACCTGGCTATTAGTATTACTGTTCACACACACACACACACACAAACACACGCACACATTCCTCTGATCCATAAGAGCCTTACGAACGCGCTAACAACCACGCATTCCAGCCTTGTGTCCCTCTACGAAATCAGGATTTACGATATCTTGCCTCATGTATAGCACTGTATTGACACCGCTGCCACCCATGCCGTGAATAGAGGCCATTACTCCTGATTGATACCAAGGTCACACAGCTTTAGGGTGACCTCGGAAGTGTCTGTGTGTTTGTGTGTGTTTTTGTAACGACTTCCCTATTTTTGATTACCTATTTGTACTGCACGACTGGGGAGGGGGCTCCACTCTCGTTGGCCTCCCCCCAACTCATCTCTTGAACTTTCCTTATTGCCATAGAGCTTTTTAAACGTCGGTATGCTAAATTCCTTACTTACTTTACTCATTTCATGATTATTATACTGTTAAAGTCATTTCTAATTCTGGTTCTTCTATCCCTGTATCTTATAAAGAGTTGTACACCATCTTCACCATCGGGTTGATTTAGTAGCCTAAAAGTTGTGATTAGGTCACCCATCACTCTTTTCTCTTCCGGGAAGGACAAACTCAAGGCCTGTACCCTTTTCCCATAACTCAGTTTTCTTATTCATGGTACCATCTTTGCTGCCTTACTCTGGACCTCCCTCCTCTGGACCTCCTCTATTAGTTCTTTGTGCTTCCTTAGGTGCGGTGACCAAACCTGAGGAACATAGTCTGGCCTTTGCCCTACGTAGGGAATGAACATCTTACTGAATATTTTCCAAAAACTTCCATGGTATTCTAATATCTGCGAACGGACAGTTGGTCCTCTTCACTCATCCTCTAATTTTGGACTCTGTTGGCAGGCCAGGGTCGACGTCAGATCTCAAGTCTTTCTCACACATAGATTGCTGCAGCTAATTCTCCGTTTGTCTGTCTGTTAGATCTAGGAGCCACTCAGTATGGTCGAGTATAGAATCACCATATCGGGTCGTTGCTCCCAAGCTGTGGAAAACATACTTAGAAATCGATTGAATATACACGAATCTTTACGAAGATATTTGAAAGTTACTTAGAAATCGGTTGAATATACACGAATCCTTACGAAGATATTTGAATTGTTGTTCATTGTGGTTCCCATGAGAATCAGTGAGCGTGGATAGATATGACGATTGAAACGTTTAAAAGAAGATTGGAGTCGTGGTTGAAGTCAGTCCCAGATGAATCTAGAGAGGATGACAGTAGTACAGGGGTGGCTGTTGAGGATAACAATAAACAGGATTATCCCTCAAGCAAGACCTGCGGTGAACGTTACGCGCCAGCGGTGTGTTTTCTGGCATAGTATCGTCCTAGGTACTCGTAGGTAGGTAGGTTCTCTCTCTCTCTCTCTCTCTCTCTCTCTCTCTCACACACACACACCACAGTAACATCCGCTCGTCTTCACAACTCCCATCCCTCGTCAATATGGGGTTTAAAGGCCGGTCGGCGACGCGTGTTGTGATTGGTTGCAATCCTCTTTTGCTGGTGGCCAATTACAGGCTCTTAACTACGGGTATAAAGGATTGTGTTGCCCCAGGTTATTCGTTTTTCTTTTTTTTTTTTTCTTTATGGCGACCGATCGATAAGGATGAGGATCGTCTGTTCATTTTAAAGGCGAGGGGCGGAGTGTGTGTGTGTGTGTGTGTGTGTGTGTGTGTGGCTTAGCACTTTGTTCATCGCCAGCCAGTCTAACCCAGTATCATAGCATTACTATAGACCTACAGCCATTGGCCAATCCTATATAAAAACCAAGACATTTACTTCTTTCTTATTGAATTAGAAACCTCAATAAACTTAGAAACCAGGTCTACATGTAAGAACTGGCGTTTTCCAAACATCAATACACAAGTCTTAAAAACCATTAATGCCACAGAGACTGTTTCTTGGACATAAGGCAGTGGTTCTTAGACCTTACCTTCTCTGATAGATAATCTATCTCATACAATCATACGATAGGCGAGCATCTGGAGTGCTGGAATGCATTCAACAACACATAATAACATTCTGGTACAACATACAGGGTTGTATGGTATCACACTGTCTGGTGTTAAACCCTAGTTTTATTTACATAATCGCTCGATTTACATTCGTGTTTCCTTCCAACCTGATATTTACACGGTCTCGTTCCGCCTCGTGTTGTTTACAAGTTGTATATTGCTTGGGTATTTACAATTTACACATCTCTATATCTTTATATATTATATATATATATATATATATATATATATATATATATATATATATATATATATATATATGTAGAGAGAGAGAGAGAGAGAGAGAGTGTATGTGTCTGTGAAGCTACCAGTAACGTAGACGAAAGACCAGACTCAGATGCAGACCATCTATCGAACCAGAGACCAGATCAAACTACCAGACCCAACATCCAACCCATCTATCAAACTGACCTACCAAACCACTAGACCAGATCACCAGATTAAGTATAGACCAGACGTTTCGATTGAGTTTGAAGACCAGACCTTGAGGAGATACAATACTGGATTAGATAGACATAAGTGGCTCATCCTTTTTCCTTCATCTCGCATCTTTCACATCCCTTTCCCCATCTCTCACTTCCCCTCTCATTAACCCTCATGGCCAA
>NC_092257.1:3964887-4004887 GCF_036320965.1 Panulirus ornatus
CGTTTTAACGCATGGAGGAGGAAGCTCAAATAGAAGAGGATCTTTAGTTGTGGTCATGGTAGCAACAGGGATGGTAAATAGCAACATTATCATCATCATCATCATTGTCATCGTCATCATCATTGTCATCATCATCATCATCATCAGTAGTAACAGGGGTAGACACAGGAGGTAGGATAGTGGTATTACAGAGAGAAAAATTCTTGTTTTGGACCACTATATAATAAGAGCAATAGCAAGAACAGGAATAGCAACAATAATGGTAGTAGTAATAGCAATCATAGTAGTAGAAGTAGTAGTAGGAGTCATAGTAGTAGTAGTGGTAGCAGTAGTAGTAATAGGTGTATTAATAGTAGTAACAGTAGTAGCAGTAGTAGTAGCAGTAGTAATTGTGGCAGTGGTAATACTATTGTTAGTAGTAGTAATGGTATTAGTAGTAGTAGGAGAAGCAGTAGTAGTTGTAGTAAACAAAAGTTTTATTTCATGCTGGAGTTTAGATTAGAAAAAAGTAAATAAATATATATATATATATATATATATATATATATATAGAGAGAGAGAGAGAGAGAGAGAGAGAGAGATGGCTGTATACATTACCACTAATTACTTCTCCTTTACGGGTAATTAGTGCATACACCACACTGCACCTCCACTATTTTCCATATGGGGGTCCTTGCGGTAGCTTTATCTCAACGGTATTGTATTTTCCGCTCGATACATCATCAAAAATACATCGTTGGATCATTAGGGGGTCGTAGGGAAATAATCTTCGTCTATCGTATATCCTCTTTTTTTCTTTTTTTTTTTTTCTGAACAAACGCCTCGTTAGACCGTCCAAACTATCGTGTGCTTGGATGAAAGCTGTTATGATGTACACATGGGCGGATTTGTGACGAGCGTAAACGACGTAAATTGGACACACACACACACACACACACACACACACACACACACACACTGAACGTAGAATGGTAAAGGCAAAAAGTCGACATTTTGAATACGACGGTACGGCCCTTGAACACGAAGGTACGAACATTAAGTACGAAGGTACGACCTTTGAGCGCGAAGGCACGATGTTTTTTTTAGCTCTGCGATACAACCCCTTGAGCACGACGGTACGACTCTTGAGTACGAATGTACGACACTTGAGTATGACTCCACGACCCTAGGCTATGATGGCCTGGCCTTTCACCAAACCCTTAGGGGCGTCAGGTATACTCATGTACCCTTAAGGCTTAGATCAAAGTCCAGACCATCATACCCAAGGGATTGTACCGTCGTGCTCAAGGGATCGTACCGTCGTCGTGCTCAAGGGATCGTACCGTCGTGCTCAAGGTCGTACCGTCGTGCTCAAGGATCGTACCGTCGTGCTCAAGGATCATACGGTCGTGCTCGAGGGTCGCACCGTCGTGCTCAGTTGTAGTCCCGTCGTGCTCAAGGATCGTAACGTCGTGCTCAAGGGTCGTACCCTCATGCTCAAAGGACTCGACCTCATCGCCTGGTTCTTTGACGAGAAACAGATTCGACAATAAGGAAAACAACGTCGCGTTGCACTATGACAACGATATGCTTTATCCAATGTATGCAAAATTGAGATCGATGACGACGCCAAGTCGGACCATTAGCTTGGCGCCCAAAATGATTAAAAGTTGAAGCGGATTCAGGGAACAAAGACTTGCCGGCTTACGTGGCTGTTCAAGGGAGCGGTTTGGCCACCGTACCTTGCGTTCTTAACGCGTCTTGGTCAGCGCAAATTCTTGATGTTCCTCGACCTAGCGAAGGCAGCGCTAAGTCATGAGAAGGCCAGATGAACTAGCGAAGACAACGGCTGGGTGTTGAGGAAGACTAGCGAACTAGCGAAGGCAACGGTCGAGGTTGACGGAAGTCCACGCGGGTCATGAAGACCATCGAACCAGCGAAGGGAACGCTATGTCTTCAGGAAGACCATCGAACTACCGAAGGCGACTTCAGGTCTTGACGAAGTGCATCGAACTGGCTTGATGGCTCTTGAAGAAGTCCTTAATGCAGCGAGGCAAAGAAAAAAAAAAGACGAATTCTTGAGGAAGTTAGTCGAACTAACGAGGCGGTGCGATTCTTCAGGAACTCCGTCGAACTAGCGAAGCAACGCGAACTATCGAGGAAGTCTGTCGAGGTAGCGAGAGAGCGAGGCTCTTCAGGAATTCTACGGATTCGGTAAGGCCGCTCAAACTCTTCAAGAACTCCACTGATTTGTGGAAGGCTTCGTGGAACTCTAGATTGATCCTTAGGCGAGAAGAACCCCGTGTGGGATCCTTTTAGAACACCCCTGTCGACAGGGCGCTCAAAGAAAAGAGAAGAGAAACAGAAGAACCTCCGAGGTCATTGCTGGGAAACAGTATAAGCTGGAAAATACCAGGACTCAATACTTTGCCTTTCCAGGTCTCATCCGATTCTCCAAAGCGCTTCTCGAAAAGTATATAGCTGACATAGAAAAAGTAGACTGAATATCTATCAATATATATTCATCTATGAGTCTATTCAATTATCCAAGGACACTTTTCCATGGCTCCTGCAGCTTTAAACAGCGCTACTTCCAGTAGCAGGGACATGATAATTCCTTTGATGTCAGAAGTTCGTTGACGAGACTGTATTCCTCTTCGTCAGCAGACCACCGCCTGTTGACAAAGGTGACTTTTCGCTCAAGATACAACTACAAATAGAGTAAGGTAACGCCTACACACACACACACACACACACACACACACACACACACACACACGACAACAGTATAGATGTTTGAAAACTTTGCTTCAACAGGTTGAAAATTGTTCCATAAATTCCTAGCAACAATATGTTGAAGTCTTTGAGGAAGAAACTGAAAGTCTAGGAAACCGTTGCACAGCGTTTTGGTGTCATGTAAGTCACGAAAAACTGGGCAACGGGTGTAATAGATAGATACATGGATAGCTAGATTAAAGGTGTGTGTGTGGATGTATGTGTGCGTGGTTTGAGCTTAACGTGTGATTGGTTTGAGCACTAATGTGTTCTGTGTACATATCTTGTTTCTTTGTTCTCCATAGTCTCGTACTTAATTACGTGTCGCTCCCACCACAAGTCCGACCTCCCTCCCCCCTTTCACCAAGTCCCCCATGCAACACTTCCCTAAAGTAAACTTGTAAATGCCCTCCCTCTACCCACACTTATCGTCAACATACTGAGCAAGACTGTTCCCTCCTCACCCACAGTGTGTGATCCCCTGTCAGTGCCACATAGCGTAGAATACTCTCTTCTCTATGACAACCTTATGTACATGATCTGTGATGCTATCTTGCTATTCTTGCCACGCTTCCTCGAATCTCTCTGCAGTATGCAGGATTACTTGAAAACCGCATTAATCACCTGGTGTATCAGCCTTTACAATCACAATGATGATTAGATGATCTTGTGCTTAAACATGCGATTGGCGTACAGTCCATAATCGTTTGCGGTGTTTGATTCCTATACGGCAAACAGCCCAGAGATGAGAAAAGCGTTTCCTATAAGCTTATATATGTTTGTTGGTGTTTCATTCTCTCGAGATTAGATTTTTGGAGGATTTAGTCTGGGATTTTCAAGGAAGGGCCTGCTCTGCACTGGTTTCTTTCAACCTGCGGAACTTAACTTGGTTTTCTCCGTAAAACCACCATCTCTAGCGGCCTTTGTGCTAGCCCTTTTGAACCTCATTATCTTCGTGTGTGTGTATATATATATATATATATATATATATATATATATATATATATATATATATATATATATATATAAAATGTGATTATTACACGAAAGTGCACTTGGAAACTTATCGTGCTTCATTTCCTCGTGGACTCATAGGAATATATATATATATATATATATATATATATATATATATATATATATATATATATATATATATATATATATATGGTCGAGGTGGTGTGCAAAGTGAGAGGGTTGGGGATAATGATTTGGTAAGCAGAGATGAGGTAGTAAAAGCTTTGCGGAAGATGAAAGCCGGCAAGGCAGCAGGTTTGGATGGTATTGCAGTGGAATTTATTAAAAAAGAGGGTGACTGTATTATTGACTGGTTGGTAAGGTTATTTAATGTATGTATGACTCATGGTGAGGTGCCTGAGGATTGGCGGAATGCGTGCATAGTGCCATTGTACACAGGCAAAGGGAATAAGAGCGAGTGCTCAAATTTCAGAGGTATAAGTTAATGAGTATTCCTGGTAAATTATATGGGAGGGTATTGATTGAGAGGGTGAAGGCATGTACAGAGCATCAGATTGGGGAAGATCAGTGTGGTTTCAGAAGTGGTAGGGGATGTGTGGATCAGGTGTTTGCTTTGAAGAATGTATGTGAGAAATACTTAGAAAAGCAAATGGATTTGTATGTAGCATTTATGGATCTGGAGAAGGCATATGATAGTTGATAGAGATGCTCTGTGGAAGGTATTAAGAATATATGGTGTGGGAGGCAAGTTGTTAGAAGCAGTGAAAAGTTTTTATCGAGGATGCAAGGCATGTGCACGTGTAGGAAGAGAGGAAAGTGATTGGTTCTCAGTGAATGTACGTTTGCGGCAGGGGTGTGTGATGTCTCCATGGTTGTTTAATTTGTTTATGGATGGGGTTGTTAGGGAGGTGAATGCAAGAGTTTTGGAAAGAGGGGCAAGTATGAAGTCTGTTGTGGATGAGAGAGCTTGGGAAGTGAGTCAGTTGTTGCTCGCTGATGATACAGCGCTGGTGGCTGATTCATGTGAGAAACTGCAGAAGCTGGTGACTGAGTTTGGTAAAGTGTGTGAAAGAAGAAAGTTGAGTAAATGTGAATAAGAGCAAGGTTATTAGGTACAGTAGGGTTGAGGGTCAAGTCAATTGGGAGGTAAGTTTGAATGGAGAAAAACTGGAGGAAGTAAAGTGTTTTAGATATCTGGGAGTGGATCTGGCAGCGGATAGAACCATGGAAGCGGAAGTGGATCATAGGGTGGGGGAGGGGGCGAAAATCCTGGGAGCCTTGAAGAATGTGTGGAAGTCGAGAACATTATCTCGGAAAGCAAAAATGGGTATGTTTGAAGGAATAGTGGTTCCAACAATGTTGCATGGTTGCGACGCGTGGGCTATGGATAGAGTTGTGCGCAGGAGGGTGGATGTGCTGGAAATGAGATGTCTGAGGACAATGTGTGGTGTGAGGTGGTTTGATCGAGTAAGTAACGTAAGGGTAAGAGAGATGTGTGGAAATAAAAAGAGCTTGGTTGAGAGAGCAGAAGTGGGTGTTTTGAAATGGTTTGGGCACATGGAGAGAATGAGTGAGGAAAGATTGACCAAGAGGATATATGTGTCTGAGGTGGAGGGAACGAGGAGAAGTGGGACACCAAATTGGAGGTGGAAAGATGGAGTGAAAAAGATTTTGTGTGATCGGGGCCTTAACATGCAGGAGGGTGAAAGGAGGGCAAGGAATAGAGTGAATTGGATCGATGTGGGATACCGGGGTTGACGTGCTGTCAGTGGATTGAATCAGGGCATGTGAAGCGTCTGGGGTAAAGCATGGAAAGCTGTGTAGGTATGTATATTTGCGTGTGTGGACGTGTATGTATATACATGTGTATGGGGGTGGGTTGGGCCATTTCTTTCGTCTGTTTCCTTGCGCTACCTCTCAAACGCGGGAGACAGCGACAAAGCAAATATATATATATATATATATATATATATATATATATATATATATATATATATATATATATACATAAACACCTGCTTCCTGCACAAGGAGTTCTTTCTGTATTTCTGAAACGCCCGCAGCGCTCAGGAAGCCAACGGCTCGGAGAAAAACCTGTGTGTTTTTTTTTTTACGAGTTTTTCCAAGCACTGAATAACTCATTTGAAAAGCGTAGTGTAAGAAGAATCTGAGACACCACTAACACGATATGTAGCATCTCTCAGTCTTCTTTCTGCCCATGTTCTCGTAACCACTGGAAGTAGCCACTGGTGTTTTGATACGTTCAGTGTAGAGCCACTGAAGTGAGGCGCTGAGTTAATCCCAGTTTCATGTCTTGTCACGACTCTGTCAGAAAGCGACGTTTTCATAAAGATGGGATATTCTGAACTATAAGGATGGAGCGGTGGGTCTATAAAGATGGATTATCCTGAGTTGCAAGAAGTAGACAATGGGGATGGAGCGATGTAAGCCGTAAGAATATAATGGTCTGTAAACGATTTAGTCCATCTATATTATGCGGAAGGCGTTATCAGTAACATGGGAACGAGGAACGGTTTATGAAGATAGGACAGCGTAAACTGTTGGGATGGAGTGATTTGTGAAGATGGAGCAAGAAACAGTTCGTAAAGAAGGAAAATCGTGGATTGTAAGGAAGACAGGAACTTCAGCGATGGAACAAGTCAAAGAAATCTACAGAGATGAATTTTGTAAACTATGAGGAAGGAGTGATTTATATAGACGGATCAAAAGACTGTCTATCAAGATGGAAAATTGCAAATTATGAGGAAGGAGTGGTCTACAACGATGGAGGAAGAGAGGGACATCGTAAACTATAAGGAAGGAGTAGTACTTAATGATAGAACAGATCAAGATTTACAAAGATGGGGAAATCGTAATTTATGAGGAAGGAGGGGTCTAAACAACGATGGAATATTGTGAGGCACGGCGGTCGGGGAGTGGACGACGACGAGAGAGAGAGAGAGAGAGAGATGAAGGCAAAAAGGAAACCACCTTCTCGAAGGCAGACAATAAGCGGGTCAGGTCCAGGATGAAAAGGTTCTGCAGTGGCGTACATTGCGTTCTGTAAAACCCCCCACTCGAGAACGCAGGTCACTGAATATATTACGGCGTCCGGGGAGCCTTTTGACAACGGCTGAACGCATCCTGAGAGACAGAGAGAGAGCGTTCGATCCTGTCCAGAACGTGAGATAATAATCCAGGAGATAAAGATAGCTGCTTCTCTCTCTCTCTCTCTCTCTCTCTCTCTCTCTCTCTCTCTCTCTCTCTCTCTCTCTCTCTCTCTCTCCACACGGGAAACAGATTACTGCATTAGTAATGTTAGATAAACATATTCACTGATTCCTTTCCTTTTTTTTTTTTTTTTTTGAATGTCGAAAAGACCTGACACAGAAGGGAAGGGGTTGTGAGGGAGGCGAAGATGGAGTGCTGGAGGAGGAGGAGCCAGAGAGTAATGAGAAAAAAAATGAGTGCATGAGGAGACCAAGGATGTATTAGGAGAGCAAGCACAGTGTGCGCACAGGGAGGAAAAGATGAGTTGAATGAGAAGACGAACTCAAAGAATGAGGGAAGTAGGCCATGGGTGTGTGTCGGGATGAGGCACTCGTATTTCCTACATATATTCAGTAAATTTTTTTTTCTAATCTATCATCAGCAAACAGCAAGTGAAGAGTACGCAAACAAAACGTAATTTAGGGAGTTCGATTGTGTAAACAACTGATAACAGAAGCTCAGACTGGCAATGAAATAGTGTTTAAAGCTCAGATATAACAATATTAATACACACACACACACACACACACACATATATATATTTATATACGTATATATATATATATATATATATATATATATATATATATATATATATATATATATATTATATAAATATATATGCAAAAACATAAACACACACACACACATCAAACACACACACGGTTGGGAAAGCATACATATCGTAACTCATTGCCAGACGCCATACTATGCAGAAAACACGTGTGAACAGCCTGGAACAACATAGAAAAAAAACCTTCAATTATCGGGTGCAGCAAAGAAAAGACAAACAAAACAAGAAAACTAAAAGTGTATGTTTGATGAACAGCAAAAAATGTACAGTGAAGTAGGAAACTGAACGGAGTGAATGTGATTTGAACATTTCCAGATGAACAGTTTGAACATATCAGCTGAACAGGAGTTGAACAGCAGCCTTGATGCCGCTGAAATGAGAAGAACAAGAACAAAATACTAGAGTGAAGTGAAACAGCATTGAACCAAAAACTGAACAGCAAAACCAACAGCATTGAACAAAAAACTGAACAGCAAAACGAACAGCAACATCAGAGAGCATCTCCACAGCAGAGTGAAGGATTAAGACTCTACACATCACAGTGAACAGGAAGAGAACAATGAAGAACACTTATCCGTCAGATAACGGGGCATCGAACGAGGAGTTGCTTGTCGTGGATAAAGACGCTGCTAATAACACCTCATTTACCACTGCACTGGGTCGCTGGAGGATGTTAGATCGAGGTGTCACAATTGGCTTCGTCTCAGAGAGAGAGAGAGAGAGAGAGAGAGAGAGAGAGAGAGAGAGAGAGGGAGAGAGAGAGGGAGAGAGAGAGAGAGGGAGGGAGAGAGAGAGGGAGAGAGAGAGGGAGAGAGAGAGAGAGAGAGAGAGAGCAGCTGGCGTGATAGCTTTCAGAGTATTGCAACTAACGAGGATTCCCCATCAATTAGTCAAGTTAGGAAGATCCTGATACTGAGTTTGGTGGGGGGTGGTTTCAGCTTCAGACTTCAGACACTCTCTGAATATTACTCCGACCGCATCCTCTCTCTCTCTCTCTCTCTCTCTCTCTCTCTCTCTCTCTCTCTCTCTCTCTCACACACACATCCCCGCTCTCTGCCATTTTCACGGAATCGCTTCCTGGGTTCGTTGGTAGAGAGAGAGAGAGAGAGAGAGAGAGAGAGAGAGAGAGAGAGAGAGAGAGAGAGAGAGACTGACTTTCTCTAGGCAGACCCGGCGGACGTCGCAGAAGTCATGATCTGAAACTTGGTGGCGGTCGTGGGTGAGTGGGTTCGACAGCACTTGCTTGCTTCCCCCCACCCCCTCAACCCTACGCGAATCCTGGGGTCACAGGGTTTCGATCCCCTCAGCTCCTCAGGTTGGGTATGTCTGATCCCAGACACCCACAATGAACTCAGACGCCAACAGATACACCAGACGTTATCAGCTGATGATACTGGTAGCTTCAAGAACGAAAGTTGTATCATTTGGTGATTTCAGCTTCAGTAACTAACTTCCCTTTGTGCCTAGTCTGTCTCATCCATACAGAGAAAGTAATACAGGAGGGGAAGATCTTGAGAGAAAGTAATACAGGAGGGGAAGATCTCCAGAGAAAGCAATACAGGAGGGGAAGATCTCCAGAGAAAGCAATACAGGAGGGGAAGATCTCCAGAGAAGATAATACAGGAGGGCAAAATCTCCAGAGAAAGTAATACAGGACGGGAAGATCTCCAGAGAAAGTTATACAGGAGGGGAAGATCTCCAGAGAAAGTAATATAGGAGGGGAAGATCTCCAGAGAAAGTAATACAGGAGGGGAAGATCTCCAGCTCGTCTGTTATCCTTTTGATCCTTTTCATTATCATGTGTTATTCATTCGTTATTCTTTGTGCTTCTTTTTACTCGTACGGTTGTGTGTATCACTCGATCATTTTCACACGATAGAGAAAAAAGAAAAAAAATTATCAAATTTATGATAAATGAATAGATTTGGTCACAGGCAATGAATAATTGCTACCTTTTTTACATGTCATTGAATAAACACTGTTTGGTATTCCCTTGTGTATTTGCTTATATGTTTGTTAATCAATCATTTACTGCAATAAATTCTCTTTGCATTTTCGAAATATTCACATTTTGCTTTTTCGAAATTTGATAGTGACAACCCCCATGTAGTTTTTCAGTGTTGTGGAAAATGAGTTTATGAAATTTGGAGTTACCACACCATGAGCGGTGAAGCAGTGGATGTGGTCTCAACAATGAAGTTACAGTTTGCATAACTCTGGCATTCTGCACACACATACACACACACACACACACACACACACACACACACACACACATGAAGCTCCCGCGTACGCGAGTGTATCCTGGAAACCGTTCGTCAAGTCTGATATGGATTCATCGTAGACACAGACATCATAAAGAATATTTAAAGAAAATATGACGTAAAACAAAGTGGCCCAGACTGTAAACTGGTACAACAGAGAGTGTGGAAGAAACAGAAGACTTACGGAAGACGCCGATAACAGAAGACAACAGTAGCATTCCCGTGAAATGAACAGAAAATAGATTTACGTGAAAGGGCGAAACAGAAGGATTCAGAACAAAGAAACAGATACAGGAACACAGACGTAGAAGCAATCCAGGATCGAATTTACGAAACCACAAACAGAAATATATTTAACATTTACTGTGATACTATAACCATTAAATAATCCGGCCAATAAATTCAACAATCGCTCTTGGAATTATCATGATAAATAATTCTCATTTAAAGCCCCTAGGGGTTAAAGGTCCTAAGTAACAAGCGATGCATCTTGTCGACCCGTTTCCCTTAAAACCCAGGGAAGAAACTCGTATTTTTTCCCTCCAAGACGTTCATAGCCAAGTCTTCTGGGATCTCTTAGAAAATTATCAAAAAGGGAAGACAAAAGCCATTGAGAAAAAAAATTGACTGGAATTTAAAGATACGTTTGTGTAAGTTTCGGTAAAGAATTCTTAAAGGAAAGTTTGTGTGTGTGTGTGTGTGTGTTTACTAACATATTAGTGGGACGAAGAGGAAAAATTCTTAATGTTCGTTGTTGGGTCAATCTCCTTACGAAGTTTGAATGTCTTCGTGAGCGACGTACGACGCATGTAGGAAATTTTGGGTTGGATACATAAGGAGGAAAGTTAAGTTTCCCTTCAATCGTGATCGGTCGTTTTGAAGGAAATTTCCGTCTATTTGTAATAGATTTGGTGGACGTTTTTCTTCAGGGTTTCTTGACTATGTCTATTTCAAAGAATTTTTGACACTAACCCCTACAAGTGCTCGATGTGGTCAATATTTTCATGGGGTTTTGATTCACGTATAACAAAAAAATTTTGACATCTACCAAAGAATTTTTGACCTTAACCATATTAGTAGCAGGGTCTATAGCTGTTCTGTTTTTTTCCCCTTGCATCTTCCTCATATATTTGAGGGAATCTTTGACACAAAACAGGATTAAATAAATATTGTATTTTTTATCTATTTACTCTATTGATACTTAATCGGTTTCCCGCGTCAGTGAGGTAGCGCCAGAAAGAGACTAAGAATGGCCCATCCACTCATATACACGTATATAAACATAAAAGCCCATACACTCACATATACACAGACATACATATATACACATGTACTCATTCAGTATATATATATATATATATATATATATATATATATATATATATATATATATATATTAGGGATCATTTTGACATTAACCTATAGTTTAAAAGTATTGGATCTTGTACATTTCTTTCTGTACATGTTGCTCGTATATCTGAGGGGAAAGCTTGGCATTCAGTGACACAGTTCTTACCATCCTTTGCAATTTTTTAAATGTGGGTGCTCGAATGAGTGGATTTCGACTGTGTTAACTTTAATTCCCTCTCAGAGGGTCGATTTCTGGTCTGTTTTACATTGTATCCTATTTGTAGTACATTGTGTGTGTGTGTGTGTGTGTGTGTGTGTGTATGTGAGAGAGTAGAGTTTGGACCCAGTGAGATCTGTCTACACGCACACTCTGACAACACACACACACTCTCTCTCTCTCTCTCTCTCTCTCTCTCTCTCTCTCTCTCTCTCGCTCAGATTCAAGGGTCGAGTGCACTGAAGCCAACCAACTCGACATCATCTAAAGTTTGGGGGGGGGGGGGTCACAGTTCCAAAGGACGTAAGCCTCTTACACCTTGCTCTTAGCACGACTGCCTACTTTGGTAATACTCCCCCCCCTCCAACCCCCCCGCCAACCCCTCTTTTGAATTGCTTCGGTCAAACACAGCCTTCCCTTCCGCAACTAAGGCCTCACAAGTAACTTGCAAGTGCGCCTCATAAGTAGTTATAAAGTAGGGTTTGTTTGGTAAACTTTTAAGTACGTTGGTATACGTAGCTTTTAAGTATCACATTATAAGTAGTTTTTTTTTTTTGTTTAGGTTGGACCACTTACCTTAACTTTTAAGTATGACATCGCAATTAGCTTTTAAGTAAGGTCTCATGAGTAGCTTCTACGGAGAACCTCGTAAGTATCTATTAAGTAGGATAAGATAAGTAACTTTTAAGATCTCGTAAAAAAAATGCCAACTTAAAAGAATAACTTTTAAGGACCTCATAAGTAACTTTTAAGAAGAAATCATGACTTGATATTAAGTGGGTCTTATAAGTAACGTGTACATGATCCTTGTAAATAACTTGAGATAGAACCTCTTAAGTAACTTTTAAGTCGGAACTCATAAGTAAGTATAGGGTCTCATAACCAGCTCTTAAGTTGGATGCCTAAATAAAGTAACTTTGAAGTCCATCAGAAATTTTGATAAGCTTAGTAAACAAGGGGTTAAGATCTTACATGAAGCACGCCCTTTAAGTTCTTTATAAGTGCAGGCCTCCCCCATCCCTCCTCTTTTTTAAGTTCCTTGTAAGTACCTAAAAACTATTCAACCGAAGGAAATGAGCACACGACACGCCTGCGTCTTGAACTTGCTACGTAGCCCAGCCTCGGCGTATCGCCTTTGCCACGCGTTTGCATCAAAATGCAAGGCTACAGCCTGCTGTGGTCCAGCATAATGTAAGTCTCTCGTAAATACAAGTTCAGCGTTGGTATGAAGGAAGGAAAATGCTTGGGAGAACGTGTTGGGGCTAAGCTTAAGATAAGCTGTCTAGAGTGGGGATTATTTTTAATTATATAATGAGGTAATGAATTAAATTCACTTCAGATAAAGTATATATATATATATATATATATATATATATATATATATATATATATATATATATATATATATACTTTATATATACACTTTTTTTTAATTTTCCAAAAGAAGGAACAGAGAAGGGGGCCAGGTGAGGATATTCCCTCAAAGGCCCAGTCCTCTGTTCTTAACGCTTCCTCGTTAATGCGGGAAATGGCGAATAGTTTGAAAGAAGAAAGAAATATATATATATATATATATATATATATATATATATATATATATATATATATATATATATGTGTGTGTGTGTGTGATAACTAATAAGTGAATTATGTTAAGGTGAATGGTGATAATACCCATGAATGGTGGTAGAAGATGCACAAAGAAAGAGAGATGAGAGACTGAGCACATGATAAATGATACTGCGAAAGACAAGAACTTCTCGAGAAGTGAAGGATAGGGAGACTTAAGGAGACGGAGGTGAAATAAAAAAAAGAATGCCTTGTGAGTGGTAGAAAATGGCAAATTACTTTAGGGTCTGGAGGGAATGGGCCTTGACGGTGTGACGAAGTGGATTTATGGGAGAGGAGGAGGAAGGGAAAAGGAAAAGATGGTGGTTGAAGGGAGAGGTGGTGGTAGTGACAGGGAAGGGTGGAAAAAAGGCTGAAGTTACGGGGATATGGTATGTGGCAGTTGGATGAAGGGATGATTATAGGGATGGGTAGTGGTTTATGGGATGGGAAGTCACTATAGGGATGGGTGGTGTGATATGGGACGGAGTGCAATCATAGGGAGGGGTGGCGTTATATGGAGTGGGGATAATTATAGAGTTGGGTAATATAGGAGGTGGACAAGTATAGGGAACGGGGTGCTGTTATATGTAATGGGAAGTCATTATAGAGATGTATAGTGCTATATGGAATACGGTCTGTTATAGAGATGGGTGATGGTCTATGGATCTTGGGAGCATTATAGAGAGGGGTGATGTTATTGGGATGGATGTCCTCTTGTCTGAAGTGGTGGGCTGTTGTGGTAAAATCATCACCTGGGGATGGAAGTTCCTTTAGTGTAATGGAGGTTTCACAAGAAATCATCGTCGGCATCTTTTTAAGCAGTTCTTTTAGGCTACCACGAAGTGGTTTGTGTCGTAGGTTGACAGAAGAGCTGGGTTAGGATATGCATTCTACATCTTTAAGCTCTTCAGCAGGACCGTACGATCCTTTAGCACGATGGTACAACCCTTTAGCACGATGGTACAACCCTTTAGCACGATGGTACAACCCTTGAGCACGATGGTACGACCCTTGAGCACGATGGTACGACCCTTGAGCACGGCGGTACGACCCTTGAGCACGCTGGTACGACCCTTGAGCACGACGATACGACCCTTGAGCACGACGGTACGACCCTTGAGCACGAGGGTACGACCCTTGAGCACGACGGTACGACCCTTGAGCACGCTGTTACGACCCTTGAGCACGGCGGTACGACCCTTGAGCACGGCGGTACGACCCTTGAGCACGGCGGTACGACCCTTGAGTACGACGGTCCGACCCTTGAGCACGGCGGTACGACCCTTTAGCACGATGGTATGACCCTTGAGCACGACGGTACGACCCTTGAGCACGATGGTACGACCCTTGAGCACGACGATACGACCCTTGAGCACGATGGTACGACCCTTGAGTACGACGATACGACCCTTGAGCACGGCGGTACGACCCTTGAGCACGGCGGTACGACCCTTGAGCACGATGGTACGACCCTTGAGCACGATGGTACGACCCTTGAGCACGACGATACGACCCTTGAGCACGGCGGTACGACCCTTGAGCACGATGGTACGACCCTTGAGCACGGCGGTACGACCCTTGAGCACGATGGTACGACCCTTGAGCACGATGGTACGACCCTTGAGCACGATGGTACGACCCTTGAGCACGATGGTACGACCCTTGAGCACGATGGTACGACCCTTGAGCACGATGGTACGACCCTTGAGCACGGCGGTACGACCCTTGAGCACGGCGGTACGACCCTTGAGCACGACGATACGACCCTTGAGCACGACGATACGACCCTTGAGCACGATGGTACGACCCTTGAGCACGATGGTACGACCCTTGAGCACGATGGTACGACCCTTGAGCACGGCGGTACGACCCTTGAGCACGGCGGTACGACCCTTGAGCACGATGGTACGACCCTTGAGCACGATGGTACGACCCTTGAGCACGGCGGTACGACCCTTGAGCACGGCGGTACGACCCTTGAGCACGGCGGTACGACCCTTGAGCACGACGATACGACCCTTGAGCACGATGGTACGACCCTTGAGCACGGCGGTACGACCCTTGAGCACGACGATACGACCCTTGAGCACGGCGGTACGACCCTTGAGCACGGCGGTACGACCCTTGAGCACGGCGGTACGACCCTTGAGCACGGCGGTACGACCCTTGAGCACGGCGGTACGACCCTTGAGCACGGCGGTACGACCCTTGAGCACGGCGGTACGACCCTTGAGCACGGCGGTACGACCCTTGAGCACGGCGGTACGACCCTTGAGCACGGCGGTACGACCCTTGAGCACGATGGTACGACCCTTGAGCACGGCGGTACGACCCTTGAGCACGACGATACGACCCTTGAGCACGGCGGTACGACCCTTGAGCACGATGGTACGACCCTTGAGCACGATGGTACGACCCTTGAGCACGGCGGTACGACCCTTGAGCACGGCGGTACGACCCTTGAGCACGGCGGTACGACCCTTGAGCACGGCGGTACGACCCTTGAGCACGATGGTACGACCCTTGAGCACGGCGGTACGACCCTTGAGCACGGCGGTACGACCCTTGAGCACGGCGGTACGACCCTTGAGCACGGCGGTACGACCCTTGAGCACGATGGTACGACCCTTGAGCACGGCGGTACGACCCTTGAGCACGGCGGTACGACCCTTGAGCACGGCGGTACGACCCTTGAGCACGATGGTACGACCCTTGAGCACGGCGGTACGACCCTTGAGCACGATGGTACGACCCTTGAGCACGGCGGTACGACCCTTGAGCACGGCGGTACGACCCTTGAGCACGATGGTACGACCCTTGAGCACGACGGTACGACCCTTGAGCACGATGGTACGACCCTTGAGCACGATGATACGACCCTTGAGCACGATGGTACGACCCTTGAGCACGATGGTACGACCCTTGAGCACGACGATACGACCCTTGAGCACGATGGTACGACCCTTCAGCACGACGGTACGACCCTTGAGCACGGCGGTACGACCCTTGAGCACGGCGGTACGACCCTTGAGCACGGCGGTACGACCCTTGAGCACGGCGGTACGACCCTTGAGCACGATGGTACGACCCTTGAGCACGGCGGTACGACCCTTGAGCACGGCGGTACGACCCTTGAGCACGGCGGTACGACCCTTGAGCACGGCGGTACGACCCTTGAGCACGGCGGTACGACCCTTGAGCACGACGATACGACCCTTGAGCACGATGGTACGACCCTTGAGCACGGCGGTACGACCCTTGAGCACGATGGTACGACCCTTGAGCACGGCGGTACGACCCTTGAGCACGGCGGTACGACCCTTGAGCACGATGGTACGACCCTTGAGCACGGCGGTACGACCCTTGAGCACGATGGTACGACCCTTGAGCACGGCGGTACGACCCTTGAGCACGATGGTACGACCCTTGAGCACGATGGTACGACCCTTGAGCACGGCGGTACGACCCTTGAGCACGACGATACGACCCTTGAGCACGGCGGTACGACCCTTGAGCACGGCGGTACGACCCTTGAGCACGATGGTACGACCCTTGAGCACGATGGTACGACCCTTGAGCACGACGATACGACCCTTGAGCACGGCGGTACGACCCTTGAGCACGGCGGTACGACCCTTGAGCACGGCGGTACGACCCTTGAGCACGATGGTACGACCCTTGAGCACGGCGGTACGACCCTTGAGCACGGCGGTACGACCCTTGAGCACGATGGTACGACCCTTGAGCACGGCGGTACGACCCTTGAGCACGATGGTACGACCCTTGAGCACGATGGTACGACCCTTGAGCACGGCGGTACGACCCTTGAGCACGGCGGTACGACCCTTGAGCACGATGGTACGACCCTTGAGCACGATGGTACGACCCTTGAGCACGACGATACGACCCTTGAGCACGATGGTACGACCCTTGAGCACGGCGGTACGACCCTTGAGCACGGCGGTACGACCCTTGAGCACGGCGGTACGACCCTTGAGCACGATGGTACGACCCTTGAGCACGATGGTACGACCCTTGAGCACGGCGGTACGACCCTTGAGCACGGCGGTACGACCCTTGAGCACGATGGTACGACCCTTGAGCACGGCGGTACGACCCTTGAGCACGATGGTACGACCCTTGAGCACGACGATACGACCCTTGAGCACGATGGTACGACCCTTGAGCACGACGATACGACCCTTGAGCACGGCGGTACGACCCTTGAGCACGGCGGTACGACCCTTGAGCACGGCGGTACGACCCTTGAGCACGATGGTACGACCCTTGAGCACGATGGTACGACCCTTGAGCACGGCGGTACGACCCTTGAGCACGATGGTACGACCCTTGAGCACGATGGTACGACCCTTGAGCACGATGGTACGACCCTTGAGCACGACGATACGACCCTTGAGCACGATGGTACGACCCTTGAGCACGACGGTACGACCCTTGAGCACGATGGTACGACCCTTGAGCACGGCGGTACGACCCTTGAGCACGGCGGTACGACCCTTGAGCACGATGGTACGACCCTTGAGCACGGCGGTACGACCCTTGAGCACGATGGTACGACCCTTGAGCACGATGGTACGACCCTTGAGCACGATGGTACGACCCTTGAGCACGGCGGTACGACCCTTGAGCACGATGGTACGACCCTTGAGCACGATGGTACGACCCTTGAGCACGGCGGTACGACCCTTGAGCACGATGGTACGACCCTTGAGCACGATGGTACGACCCTTGAGCACGGCGGTACGACCCTTGAGCACGGCGGTACGACCCTTGAGCACGGCGGTACGACCCTTGAGCACGGCGGTACGACCCTTGAGCACGGCGGTACGACCCTTGAGCACGGCGGTACGACCCTTGAGCACGGCGGTACGACCCTTGAGCACGGCGGTACGACCCTTGAGCACGGCGGTACGACCCTTGAGCACGGCGGTACGACCCTTGAGCACGATGGTACGACCCTTGAGCACGGCGGTACGACCCTTGAGCACGATGGTACGACCCTTGAGCACGATGGTACGACCCTTGAGCACGACGATACGACCCTTGAGCACGATGGTACGACCCTTGAGCACGATGGTACGACCCTTGAGCACGATGGTACGACCCTTGAGCACGATGGTACGACCCTTGAGCACGATGGTACGACCCTTGAGCACGATGGTACGACCCTTGAGCACGGCGGTACGACCCTTGAGCACGGCGGTACGACCCTTGAGCACGGCGGTACGACCCTTGAGCACGGCGGTACGACCCTTGAGCACGACGATACGACCCTTGAGCACGGCGGTACGACCCTTGAGCACGGCGGTACGACCCTTGAGCACGGCGGTACGACCCTTGAGCACGATGGTACGACCCTTGAGCACGGCGGTACGACCCTTGAGCACGATGGTACGACCCTTGAGCACGATGGTACGACCCTTGAGCACGGCGGTACGACCCTTGAGCACGATGGTACGACCCTTGAGCACGACGATACGACCCTTGAGCACGGCGGTACGACCCTTGAGCACGGCGGTACGACCCTTGAGCACGATGGTACGACCCTTGAGCACGATGGTACGACCCTTGAGCACGGCGGTACGACCCTTGAGCACGGCGGTACGACCCTTGAGCACGATGGTACGACCCTTGAGCACGGCGGTACGACCCTTGAGCACGATGGTACGACCCTTGAGCACGATGGTACGACCCTTGAGCACGGCGGTACGACCCTTGAGCACGATGGTACGACCCTTGAGCACGGCGGTACGACCCTTGAGCACGACGATACGACCCTTGAGCACGGCGGTACGACCCTTGAGCACGATGGTACGACCCTTGAGCACGATGGTACGACCCTTGAGCACGGCGGTACGACCCTTGAGCACGGCGGTACGACCCTTGAGCACGGCGGTACGACCCTTGAGCACGGCGGTACGACCCTTGAGCACGATGGTACGACCCTTGAGCACGATGGTACGACCCTTGAGCACGATGGTACGACCCTTGAGCACGACGATACGACCCTTGAGCACGGCGGTACGACCCTTGAGCACGATGGTACGACCCTTGAGCACGGCGGTACGACCCTTGAGCACGATGGTACGACCCTTGAGCACGACGATACGACCCTTGAGCACGGCGGTACGACCCTTGAGCACGGCGGTACGACCCTTGAGCACGGCGGTACGACCCTTGAGCACGACGATACGACCCTTGAGCACGGCGGTACGACCCTTGAGCACGGCGGTACGACCCTTGAGCACGGCGGTACGACCCTTGAGCACGGCGGTACGACCCTTGAGCACGGCGGTACGACCCTTGAGCACGGCGGTACGACCCTTGAGCACGGCGGTACGACCCTTGAGCACGATGGTACGACCCTTGAGCACGGCGGTACGACCCTTGAGCACGATGGTACGACCCTTGAGCACGGCGGTACGACCCTTGAGCACGGCGGTACGACCCTTGAGCACGGCGGTACGACCCTTGAGCACGGCGGTACGACCCTTGAGCACGACGATACGACCCTTGAGCACGATGGTACGACCCTTGAGCACGGCGGTACGACCCTTGAGCACGGCGGTACGACCCTTGAGCACGATGGTACGACCCTTGAGCACGGCGGTACGACCCTTGAGCACGATGGTACGACCCTTGAGCACGGCGGTACGACCCTTGAGCACGGCGGTACGACCCTTGAGCACGGCGGTACGACCCTTGAGCACGGCGGTACGACCCTTGAGCACGATGGTACGACCCTTGAGCACGATGGTACGACCCTTGAGCACGACGATACGACCCTTGAGCACGACGATACGACCCTTGAGCACGACGGTACAACCCTTGAGCACGATGGTACGACCCTTGAGCACGATGGTACGACCCTTGAGCACGGCGGTACGACCCTTGAGCACGGCGGTACGACCCTTGAGCACGGCGGTACGACCCTTGAGCACGGCGGTACGACCCTTGAGCACGACGATACGACCCTTGAGCACGGCGGTACGACCCTTGAGCACGATGGTACGACCCTTGAGCACGGCGGTACGACCCTTGAGCACGATGGTACGACCCTTGAGCACGATGGTACGACCCTTGAGCACGGCGGTACGACCCTTGAGCACGGCGGTACGACCCTTGAGCACGATGGTACGACCCTTGAGCACGAGGGTACGACCCTTGAGCACGAGGGTACGACCCTTGAGCACGATGGTACGACCCTTGAGCACGATGGTACGACCCTTGAGCACGATGGTACGACCCTTGAGCACGGCGGTACGACCCTTGAGCACGGCGGTACGACCCTTGAGCACGATGGTACGACCCTTGAGCACGGCGGTACGACCCTTGAGCACGGCGGTACGACCCTTGAGCACGATGGTACGACCCTTGAGCACGGCGGTACGACCCTTGAGCACGGCGGTACGACCCTTGAGCACGATGGTACGACCCTTGAGCACGATGGTACGACCCTTGAGCACGGCGGTACGACCCTTGAGCACGATGGTACGACCCTTGAGCACGGCGGTACGACCCTTGAGCACGGCGGTACGACCCTTAAGCACGATGGTACGACCCTTGAGCACGATGGTACGACCCTTGAGTACGATGGTACGACCCTTGAGCACGATGGTACGACCCTTGAGCACGATGGTACGACCCTTGAGCACGGCGGTACGACCCCTGAGCACGATGGTACGACCCTAAAGCACGATGGTACGCCCTTGAGCACGGCGGTACGACCCTTGAGCACGGCGGTACGACCCTTGAGCACGATGGTACGACCCTTGAGCACGATGGTACGACCCTTGAGCACGACGATACGACCCTTGAGCACGATGGTACGACCCTTGAGCACGATGGTACGACCCTTGAGCACGATGGTACGACCCTTGAGCACGACGATACGACCCTTGAGCACGGCGGTACGACCCTTGAGCACGATGGTACGACCCTTGAGCACGGCGGTACGACCCTTGAGCACGACGGTACGACCCTTAAGCACGGCGGTACGACCCCTGAGTACGATGGTACGACCCTTGAGCACGGCGGTACGACCCTTGAGCACGATGGTACGACCCTTGAGCACGATGGTACGACCCTTGAGCACGGCGGTACGACCCTTGAGCACGATGGTACGACCCTTGAGCACGGCGGTACGACCCTTGAGCACGACGATACGACCATTGAGCACGGCTGTACGACCCTTGAGCACGATGGTACGACCCTTGAGCACGGCGGTACGACCCTTGAGCACGGCGGTACGACCCTTGAGCACGATGGTACGACCCTTGAGCACGGCGGTACGACCCTTGAGCACGGCGGTACGACCCTTGAGCACGACGATACAATCCTTAGGCACGGCGGTACGACCCTTGAGCATGACGATACGACTCTTGAGCACGACGATACGACCCTTGAGCACGACAGTGCGACCCTTGAGCACGGCGGTACGACCCTTGAGCACGATGGTACGACCCTTGAGCACGATGGTACGACCCTTGAGCACGGCGGTACGACCCTTGAGCACGGCGGTACGACCCTTGAGCACGGCGGTACGACCCTTGAGCACGGCGGTACGACCCTTGAGCACGGCGGTACGACCCTTGAGCACGGCGGTACGACCCTTGAGCACGATGGTACGACCCTTGAGCACGGCGGTACGACCCTTGAGCACGATGGTACGACCCTTGAGCACGATGGTACGACCCTTGAGCACGGCGGTACGACCCTTGAGCACGGCGGTACGACCCTTGAGCACGACGATACGACCCTTGAGCACGGCGGTACGACCCTTGAGCACGGCGGTACGACCCTTGAGCACGGCGGTACGACCCTTGAGCACGGCGGTACGACCCTTGAGCACGGCGGTACGACCCTTGAGCACGATGGTACGACCCTTGAGCACGGCGGTACGACCCTTGAGCACGGCGGTACGACCCTGGAGCACGACGATACGACCCTTGAGCACGGCGGTACGACCCTGGAGCACGACGATACGACCCTTGAGCACGGCGGTACGGCCCTTGAGCACGATGGTACGACCCTTGAGCACGGCGGTACGACCCTTGAGCACGGCGGTACGACCCTTGAGCACGGCGGTACGACCCTGGAGCACGACGATACGACCCTTGAGCACGGCGGTACGACCCTGGAGCACGACGATACGACCCTTGAGCACGATGGTACGACCCTTGAGCACGGCGGTACGACCCTTGAGCACGGCGGTACGACCCTTGAGCACGGCGGTACGACCCTTGAGCACGATGGTACGACCCTTGAGCACGGCGGTACGACCCTTGAGCACGGCGGTACGACCCTTGAGCACGGCGGTACGACCCTTGAGCACGATGGTACGACCCTTGAGCACGACGATACGACCCTTGAGCACGATGGTACGACCCTTGAGCACGGCGGTACGACCCTTGAGCACGATGGTACGACCCTTGAGCACGGCGGTACGACCCTTGAGCACGATGGTACGACCCTTGAGCACGATGGTACGACCCTTGAGCACGGCGGTACGACCCTTGAGCACGACGATACGACCCTTGAGCACGATGGTACGACCCTTGAGCACGGCGGTACGACCCTTGAGCACGGCGGTACGACCCTTGAGCACGATGGTACGACCCTTGAGCACGATGGTACGACCCTTGAGCACGACGATACGACCCTTGAGCACGGCGGTACGACCCTTGAGCACGATGGTACGACCCTTGAGCACGATGGTACGACCCTTGAGCACGATGGTACGACCCTTGAGCACGGCGGTACGACCCTTGAGCACGATGGTACGACCCTTGAGCACGATGGTACGACCCTTGAGCACGATGGTACGACCCTTGAGCACGATGGTACGACCCTTGAGCACGATGGTACGACCCTTGAGCACGGCGGTACGACCCTTGAGCACGGCGGTACGACCCTTGAGCACGACGATACGACCCTTGAGCACGATGGTACGACCCTTGAGCACGATGGTACGACCCTTGAGCACGATGGTACGACCCTTGAGCACGACGATACGACCCTTGAGCACGGCGGTACGACCCTTGAGCACGATGGTACGACCCTTGAGCACGGCGGTACGACCCTTGAGCACGATGGTACGACCCTTGAGCACGATGGTACGACCCTTGAGCACGGCGGTACGACCCTTGAGCACGGCGGTACGACCCTTGAGCACGGCGGTACGACCCTTGAGCACGACGATACGACCCTTGAGCACGGCGGTACGACCCTTGAGCACGGCGGTACGACCCTTGAGCACGGCGGTACGACCCTTGAGCACGACGATACCACCCTTGAGCACGGCGGTACGACCCTTGAGCACGGCGGTACGACCCTTGAGCACGACGATACGACCCTTGAGCACGGCGGTACGACCCTTGAGCACGGCGGTACGACCCTTGAGCACGGCGGTACGACCCTTGAGCACGACGATACGACCCTTGAGCACGATGGTACGACCCTTGAGCACGATGGTACGACCCTTGAGCACGATGGTACGACCCTTGAGCACGATGGTACGACCCTTGAGCACGATGGTACGACCCTTGAGCACGATGGTACGACCCTTGAGCACGGCGGTACGACCCTTGAGCACGACGATACGACCCTTGAGCACGGCGGTACGACCCTTGAGCACGATGGTACGACCCTTGAGCACGATGGTACGACCCTTGAGCACGACGATACGACCCTTGAGCACGATGGTACGACCCTTGAGCACGATGGTACGACCCTTGAGCACGGCGGTACGACCCTTGAGCACGGCGGTACGACCCTTGAGCACGGCGGTACGACCCTTGAGCACGATGGTACGACCCTTGAGCACGGCGGTACGACCCTTGAGCACGGCGGTACGACCCTTGAGCACGGCGGTACGACCCTTGAGCACGATGGTACGACCCTTGAGCACGATGGTACGACCCTTGAGCACGATGGTACGACCCTTGAGCACGGCGGTACGACCCTTGAGCACGGCGGTACGACCCTTGAGCACGACGATACGACCCTTGAGCACGGCGGTACGACCCTTGAGCACGGCGGTACGACCCTTGAGCACGATGGTACGACCCTTGAGCACGATGGTACGACCCTTGAGCACGATGGTACGACCCTTGTCCTAATTTGTAGGGATCTCTCTCTCTCTCTCTCTCTCTCTCTCTCTCTCTCTCTCTCTCTCTCTCTACCTAGTTTCCTATTTACCCACCTGCCTACCTACCTTCTTATCATCGACATATGTATGAGAAACAAATGAGTACATGATCATATACACATTTTTTTTCATCACCTGTTCGCCATTTCCCGTGTAGCGAGGGAGCGCCAGAAGTAAACGCAGAAAGGCCCTCATTCGCTCACACTCAGTGTCTAGATGTCGTGTATAATGCATCAAAACCACAGTTCCCTATCTACAACCAGTTCCCACGGACTTTTCCATGATTTTCCCGGCTACTTCATATGCTTTAGTTCAGTCCACTGAGAGCACGTCGCCCTCTGTATACCACATCGCTCCAATTAACTATATCCCATGCACACCTTTATGGAATCAAAACTAACCCACTCACACACAAACACTCTCTACCATACACTCTCATCCATCCCTCACAATAACTCCTACGTAACATCACCATTTCTCCAACACTCATACTTATCCCCCTCACGCCTTTTACCCACCCTTCCCTCCCTTTATCCTCCCCTTACACATCTAATCACCCCATCTATCATCTATCCACTCCAGGGACAAAGACCCAAACGATTGGTGTAGCCAAGTGGTTTCGTAAATTCCTCATTTTCTTCCCTGATGAATGAGCTCCTAAGCGATGCCCTCGGCCACTCACAATCCGTTTTCTTATTTTTTTCTTCAACGCCGACCCTCTCCAGGCCTCACTGGCCCTTCATCATCCTATCTTTAAAAACAATTTAATTTTTTTCCCCTCCAGCTAATTTCAAACTTCTAGACCTCAATTAGCTTCATGTTCTCCTGGGGAAAAAATATATATCAGGAACCTACATATGGTAACACATCTTTCGTTGCCATAACAACACGCCATTTTCTTCTATTTTACAGTACTTTTATCCTCAGCTGTGTAAACCAGGGTCATGGGGCGATAAATTAACCAAAATAAAGGACCTTGTGAGAATGCATGCCTTCACTAACTCTGTCGAACCCCACACTTGTTATCAGATGGTAATATACACATGTGGATGGTATAGGTTGGCGCCTTAACTAATTACTTTGAGAGTTACAGACATTTGTACATCTTAGAGTCCTCTGAATTATTATTATTGCGACTGTTAGTAGTAGTTGTAGTAGTGGTAGTATCATTAGTAGTAGTAGTAATATTATCATTATCATTATTATCATTATTATTATTGTTGTTATCACCAATATCATGATATCAGTTTCTTCCTCCTTTCATGTTTCTCTCTACCTCATTTTCTAATTTATCTCACTTATAAATCCTCTTCATACACACACACACACACATACACACACAGAGTACTAAGATACATTTCCCTGTTGATGTTACATTTCAGCCAAAATTGGATTAATGTCGTCTAACCTGACTTGAAAAAGACTAATATACTGGCAAACTTTTAAATCTGTTGGTAATTGTTTTTCTGGAGAGTTATGGCTTTGGTCAGGCATAGGATTAGTGAGGATTGGAAGATGTATTTTTTTTACTGATGTGTGTGTGTGTGTGTGTGTGTGTGTGTGTGTGTGTGTGCGCGCGCGCGCGCGTCTTATGTCAGCACAGAAAACGAAACCAAGGTTAAGCTGAGAGGCGTTCCTTTAGGCCATGTGTTGGGTGCCCACTTGTTTTAATGGCTCTGTAGGAATTCATATCCTATGACCGACGTACGTATGTATATACACACACAAGTGCAAATGTATATAAACAGTAAAATACACACTTGTCGACACACGAACGCACATACACATGAACATAATCTTATACACACACACATACACAACACATTATTTATATAATATATATATATATATATATATATATATTATCATTCCTCTCTTTTTCTAAGAAATTCGCATAAAACATGTATTTATCTCCCGTATGTTACTTACATCTTCATGCAGAACTGTGCCATTTCGTATCTTGGGGAAATTCTGATGCCCACTTCCCCATTAACTCCGAGCCCGCGTTAATGGTCTGGGAATCATAAATAATGTAATTGATAATGACGTCTGAGCCCTGGGGGGGGGGGGGAGGATTACACCATCGATGGGAGATTAGTGTGTGTGTGTGTGTGTGTGTGTGTGTGTGGACAGCGGGGGTTTGAATGGGATTTTTTTTTGCGTGCCACGGGATTAAAAGGGAGGTTACTAAGGACACGCTGGGGGGTGTGTGTTACCTGTCCCCTTCTTTAACATTGTTAGTATGTCGCTAACGATTGTCTGTTATTACGTTGGGCTTTGTTAGTCAGTGCGTTAGTATGTCATAGTTTGTATCGTAATCGTTAGTAGGTTCGAGATTTTAGTCTTTGCTGATTAGGTCCTTAGGTCCTTGCTAGTCTTAGTTAATTTGTTCATACCTTCCTGGTCTCTGTTTGTTAAGAATCTTTGTTAGTCCATCTTAGTGAGTTGGTTAGCATGAGTGCGCTCACATGTCACAACCATCACCATTCCCATCTCCACCAGACCGTGATCTCCATCACCCCAATCACCACCACCATCTCCACCACTACCACCATCTCCACCACTACCACCATCACCACAAGCTCAATTACTATTAGCCACATCTCCTCATCTGCATAACATTTGACTGCGGCAGCTGCCTTGTGTCAGTAGATACACCATAACTTAAGAATTTAAACCCATTAATAACGCGTCGAGATCTGATGTAAACAAATACTGCATAAACACACTCACACAGGTCGCCGAAGGTGTAAACAGCCTTCTCGAGTCGACCTAGAGTGTAAACAATTTTCTTAAATCAATACGTTGCTCGCCACTCTTCTGTTTATTCTGTATTTCTTTCTGCTTCTTTGTTTATAGATGATAGTATGAGAGGAACAGACAGACGTATATACATGCATGCACAAGCAGATTATATTCACACACTCAAACACACAGATATAGACGCTTTTACACACACACACACACACACACACACACACACACACACACACACACACACACACACACACACTCATGCACGGTCACATTAATGTAAACAGGCGTATAAACAAACACACACACATAGTAACACAAGCACAAACCCAAAGCTGTATCAAAGTCTTGCATTCCCAGCCATGGCGTGAAAGTTGGCCGAAGCTCATATTAATGGCTTTTGAATTAGATTAAACCAGGAAAACACCAGGAGACATGTTTTAATCCGGAAATGATTGTTTCTAGAGGAGGAATAAGGTGACGGTGGGGGGAGTGAGTGAGTGAGACGACAGGATTTGGGGATTAAACAATCAAGGATGATTTAAAGATTCCCTTTGATCAGTATCTTTCTATATCTTGTTCCATCCGCTTCAACCTACTACTGTTCCTGCTACTACCATTACTACTACTACCACTAGCAGTGGTAGTAGTAGCAGTACTACTACTACTGCAACTATAGCTACTACCGATACTACTATTACTATCATTTTCCTTCTTTGACGAGGACTATAACAAGGTGCCACTTCTGGCCAACCTTCCAAGACAAACTAGACAGCTTGCCAGAAGACTTGGCAAAGGATCTAATTCGTCTTAGTCCTTCATGGGATCCTCTATCATCGTCCAAAACCATCCCACACGTCCTTTGCTATATGATCCTGGAAACTATTTAGCTTGGCCTATCCTTTGTTCCAAGGGGGGGGGGGGTCCCTTCTCAGGGACAATACATGCAGTGAAACCGTGTGTGTGTATATTGTCTTAGAAATCATTGTCTCGAACACCTGCAGAGGGGCGTTCAAGTCTTTTTCCTGTGGTGGTTATAACTTGACGTCGACGGCCATAATGACCATTGCAGTCGATAGGCCTAAACCTGTGATAAACAACCTGCTTTCCCAGCCAACTCCTGCAGGGGACATCCTTTTCAGGAGAGGAGAGAGCGGGAAGAGGGTACGTCCTCTTTATCCCCCACGGGAGAACGACCATCTGCTCTGTCTCTCTGTGTCACACTGATTGGCAAGCTGCACCACTCAAGGTGAACTGGTCACCACACTGCATATCCAGCGGTACCTTGTTCATAATTCCTTCAATCAACTCTCTAATGGTGACTCCCAGTTAGCTCTGAAGTCCAGTTGATACTCTCAGTCCTTAGGGGTTGCTTTGCGTCACTCGCTTCCCAGAGAGGGTCTTCCCCAGCAATTATAACACTGACTTCCTCTGAAGTTCCTCGTAAATTGGCCTCACCAGACATAATGGCATTCTTGCCATTTCCCGAAAGGCGAGTTAAAAAGCCAACTGTCAACATCCTTCCGTAAATGTCTCGGTATGTTTTAGTAAACTTCTTGACTGCTCAGAGAGGCAAGTAAGGGCTATGGCTGATCTCTGATATTCCAAGAGTCGAGATCGTGTGAAAACTAGACACTTCGACAGACGCCACATCCTCAATCACAGATGAGGAAGACAGTCACCGTACTGGGAGGTGGGTCGTGGTTGCGCTTCACTGTCTGGTCGAACTCTTGGTTCGTTTAGCAACTTCATGCAAATCCTAAGGAGGACTTTTGGATGTACCCAACATACCATTCCTTCTAACACTATATTGCTGGGTGCCGCACCCTATTTGATCCACGTCCTACAGGCTGAATTTTCTGCCTGACGTCTCTTGTTAGAGTCTACACTGCCTATGTCCTCAGTTTACCCATCCCTTATCTCTATATACTGATCCCATATGACCTTCAACCCACCCCTATCGCTATGCATTGAACTCATTGGACTCGCATCCCACCCTTTATCTCTGTGTATCGAACTCGTGGAATCCTCAGCCCACCACATCTTTCTATGTCCCGATACCATGGACCTTTCAGCCCACTTCTGAAACTCGCTTCATGCATTCTACTGTCCATGTAGAAGCTGACCCACCATGCATTCTACTGCCCATGTAGAAGCTGACCCACCATGCATTCTACTGCCCATGTAGAAGCTGACCCACCATGCATTCTACTGCCCATGTAGATGCTGACCCACCATGCATTCTACTGCCCATGTAGATGCTGACCCACCATGCATTCTACTGCCCATGTAGATGCTGACCCACCATGCATTCTACTGCCCATGTAGATGCTGACCCACCATGCATTCTACTGCCCATGTAGAAGCTGACCCACCATGCATTCTACTGCCCATGTAGAAGCTGACCCACCATGCATTCTACTGCCCATGTAGAAGCTGACCCACCATGCATTCTACTGCTCATGTAGAAGCTGACCCACCATGTATTCTACTGCCCATGTAGAGGCTGACCCACCATGCGTTCTTTGCTTCGCCCTTACAGTTAACATGATGGTGTGGTAGTGTTTCAACAAAGACGTTAACGATCATATCAAACCTTCCGCGACGTTGCCTTCCCTGAAACCTGTGTCCTCCTCGAATCTCTCTTCCTCCATGAAGCACAAAGTCTGATGATCGAGTATCATCGACGGGTGTGTGTGTGTGTGTGTGTGTGTTCTCAACTACCACAAGAAAAGAGTTCCCTGAGCTGGAGTGATCCAATCTTATTAGCGATGAACCTGAGGTCTGCCCAGAGGTGGCCCAACATCATCACCATGTTCTTCGCAGATTCAAAGGGATAACAGGGATGGACGGGGCTTAAATCGGTCGATTCCTCAAGGGATGTGTCTTAACTTCTTCCTTTCAAGGCCTCGATGATAGTCCTATGTCTCGAGACATGTTTCCGTCTCTCCCTCAACCTCTTAATGGCTGAGACGCGAGTTCCATGATTGCTAGAACATGTTCACCATGTCATCTCAAGGGTCTGACAAGACTGACTCCCATTCATACGTAAGCAGGGCGATGAGGGTCCTCTCTCTCTCTCTCTCTCTCTCTCTCTCTCTCTCTCTCTCTCTCTCTGTCCCCCCATGTCCGCGATGGCTCGACACAACGGGTCGGGAGATAAGATTGAGTCCATAAACCAAAGACAAACGGAAGGTTTGCGGAGGAGGGAGGGAGGAGAGAGAGAGAGAGAGAGAGAGAGAGAGAGAGAGAGAGAGAGAGAGAGAGAGAGAGGCAGGCTTGAAGTCCATTACGGTGGCTGGCTTGGGTGAACGATCCCAGGAGAAAGATAAGAAGGTTTAATTAAAGAGCAAGAAATGAAGTTATTAATCACAGGAAGGAGAATGAGTGGCGAGATGAACAGATGGTCCGCTTGGTTCTCAACATTATAGAATATTCTAAGAAAAGAAAGAATATGACTTTAATTAAAGGCGTCGGGTAAAAGCTTCGTTAGCAAGAGAAAAAAAAGATATGAATAAAGTTTTGCTTGGAAGTAAAGTGTATCATCTTTTATACGTATTGGAGGAGGGATGTCGAGGTTTGTGGAGGAAGAGAGTTCTGATGGGTGTGATAAAAGTGAGGGAAGGTTTCAATAAATTTATGAGGTGTGTGTGTGTGTGGGAAAGGCTATTAAGTTATGGGACAGGCGTGAGGAAAGACATAAATGAAGTTAAGGAAGAGGTGTGAAAAGGCTCCAGTAAAGTTATGGGAGAGGTGGGAGCTTTAAATAAAGCTATTGGGGAAAGCGTAGGCAAGATTTCAATAAAGTCCTGAGGATACGCGAGGAAGAATTAATAAAGATGTGGGAAAAGAGCAAGAATGACTTTGATAAAGTTATGTGTAAGGCACAGGAAAACTTCTGTAAAGTTGTGGTAAAGGTGTTGAGAGAGACTTAGATAATGCTATAACAGATGGTTTTGATAGTTATTATAAAGCCATAGGAAATAAAGGGTATAAGTAAGGAGGGAAAGTTTCCAGGGAAGAGTCAAAAGGATTTTACGGAGAGAAATACAAGAGTTCGTAAGTCACAGAGAAAAAGATTGATTAAAGAAAAACTACAGACAAAAGATGGCAGGAAAATGATCAGGGAAAAGTAGCAAACAAAATTGGGCAGGCAAGAAAGAAATAAGTAGAAAAGTCTGTAGGCAAATGGGATTGCAAACAGGGAGCAAAAATCGAAATCAACGCTCAAAAGGTCAGTAAAGTCTGTAAATATACAACAAGAATTAGTGGCAAACACAGTAAGTGCCAGGAGAATAGGGACACACAAAATAGGGGCCAGAGAAAATAGGGGGCAGACGAAACAGGGGCCAGAAAAAATATGGGTCGAAGAAAATAGGGGACAGACGAACTTAGGGCAGAAAAAATAGGGGGGGGGGGGGGAGACCAAAGGCTGTGTTAAGGCCTTAGAGTAACGCAAACTTCACGAAGCAGTAGATATCATTTCTTCGTCCTCCCTGCCAGATATGGGATCCTATTTTTGTTTCCTCTGCAGCCTGAGGGAGGAAAAGGAAATCCTGAATAGGATCAGAACCATTATTAGGAGGATAGGAAGCTATTCTTTCCCCCACTCAGCAATAACGGAAGGGAAAAAAGAGAGGGAAAAACATCTGGTGGTGAAAGAAAAAGATGTATGTTGAAGGAGTGTTTACAAATTCACTTCATTCACTTTCGCTTATTCAGTTATGTGATGATTATTACTATCATTTGTTCTATTTCTCACATCTTTGTATATCCATTAATCACATCGCTTAGGCTGATTCCCAAACCTATGTTAAAAGACAAGGGTCTTCCACAAGGGGTTGTCTGTGATGGCTTGGGGTCCGTGTTGTTTGTTGTGGTTTGGGTCCGTGTCGTCTCTTATGGTTCGCGTCTGTGACGTCTATTATGATGTGGGTCTGCTGTTTGTATTGTTCAGGGGGTCTGCCTCATCTGTGATGGATTGGCTCTGCATCGCTAATGGAGGCAAGTATACCATTGTCTGTTAGACTCAGGCATTAACCGGTTGGTTACTCCATCTTATCTTAAGGCTAACAAGACACTATCGCTTGTATTTCAACATCACACATAATGACTCACAGACGAGACAACATCCCTTGTAACAAACAACAAAGCATTATATTCTCTGATATTCTTCAGGCTCGTCACGTTCGTAAACACACAGACATACTCAGTAATATCGTTCGTGTACATGTAAACCAACAGATCCCTTTAACTTGTCCCCATGTCTATATACCCTTAGAACTTAGTCATGCAAGTCTCCTGTTCTTCAAAGGTATGTGTATTTAGTTAGGGACAAAAGTTAGGTTCAAAGTTATGTTCGGTATGTTGGTTCTGTAACTTGTTGCATGGCTTATGTGGGGTGAGAGAGAGGCGTGTGTGTGTGTGTGTTTACGTCTGTCCATCTCGATTTGGGAGAGTTGGACAGGAAGGAAGGCTCTTTGACAAACAAACACTCGTCTCTCGACCCACACAAAGTCTCGGTCCCCAAGATGACGCTCAGTACGACACGCGTTCAAGCTTAACTGGGAGTAAGTTCAACCTTCCCTCCATTAAGTACATTAACGCACCTTCAGAGCAGGAACGATACGAGACTTGGCTACTCTCCTCTCCCATCCGTAGTTTTATCTACGTCAAAAAAAGGTCTCGTTGTGGACAAGATTTTGAAAAAAGGTACCTTCTTAGATGCACCATAAACGAAATTTTGACATATTGGTCAAATTTGGACCACACACACACACACACATCACCAGGACCCAAGACCCTGCAGACTTCCACTAACAGTGTGATCTTCTTTGAGGAAGGACCAAGATCAGGTTGTGAGCCAACGCTGACTCTGGGGGGGAGGTCAGAGAGAGAGAGAGAGAGAGAGAGAGAGAGAGAGACGGGTCAATGTAACGATGGTATTATCAAGGATGGTATTTCCTGGACCAGCTTCTAATCTGCTTTGGGTAATGACAAGATCCTCTCTGTCTTCAAGGGGTTGTGGTGGGAGGGTGTCATTGGTGGTGGAAGTGGTGGTGATGGTGGTGTATGGAAGTGTGGGTGAAGGAAGCATTGTGAGGGAGCCATGTAGAAAGTATGTAGGAGATGAATTGGTGGAGACACGAGGTAGGCACTGGGGGAGGGAGATAGAATACAGTGTCTGAGAAAAGACACTCATAAATGGATTGGGAAGAAAGAGATGAAAGAGAAACAGAGATGTAGGTAGGTAGATAGATAGATAGATAGGTAGATAGATAGAGAGAGTATGGAGAGATATGAGAGAGTGATGGATACATGGGAATACAAGATGTTTTTGAACTACAAATGTAAAACATGTAAACGGAAAATTGGTCGAATAAAAAGACGCAATTTGCGGGATGGAGTAAGTGAAACAAAGATATGGGAAAGAGACAGTAAAGATAAAGAGGATGATAAATGAGTGAGTAAATGAGTTATGGGTAAAGGGATGGAAGGATGGAAGGAAATGATGGGGGTGTGAGTAGCAAAACGTGGAAGAGACAGAGAGAGAGATATCGTGAGGGAGACATTCTCTCTCTCTCTCTCTCTCTCTCTCTCTCTCTCTCCTCTCTCCCTCTCTCGCCATTTCCCATTATCTGTTTCCCTCCACCTCCTCCTCCTTTATTACCTCTTTCTTTCCTTCTTCTTAAGTGAAGGAAATGAACCATTCGGATGAACCCCTCCGGTGCTTGGGTGGGAGGGGGGAGGAGGGAGGCTAAGGGTAGGGAGGGGGGGAGGGGGGTGAAGGGAGGAAGGAGGGAGGGAGGGGGGAAAGAGGGTGAAGGGGGTGGGGGGGAAGGGGGAACAAAATGGACGACGTTCATTTGAACATTTGCTTCTCAGGAGACACCTCCCCCCCCCCCCCTACCTCGCTCCCCCCCCCCCTACCTCGCTCCCCCCCCTCCCCCCTCTCACACCTCCCCCTTTACCCAAGTTTACCGTGGCAGTAATTTCGCTTCATGTTGGCCCCCAGACAAAGGCGAGAGCCAGGTGTAACGAACGCTAGGACAGCTAACAAAGGCAACAGAGCCAACAAAGGCAGCCTCCTGTTAAATGAAAAGAAAAAAGAAAGAGAGAGAGAGAGAGAGAGAGAGAGAGAGAGAGAGAGAGAGAGAGAGAGAGAGAGAGGAAAAAATGCACGCGTGAAACCTTGGTGGTCGGGTTTGGAAACATGGGAAGAGGGGAGGCCCACTCCAGTATAAGATCATGTATATATATATATATATATATATATATATATATATATATATATATATATATATATATATATTATTGTTCACTTGTGTATGTCTATATGCATTTCCTTAGAACCTAAATAAGTCTATTTTCTAATATTATGGATAAATGAAGGAAAAAAAATAACACTAACAGGATTATTGATTTTCTTCCCTGATATCGGTGAAAATGGCAGATGTGGGTCCCACTCACGTAAGATGTGGGTCTCACTCGTGTGAATCGAATATATTTGGCAAAAGCGAACCCTTGGGATAGAATAAACTAAAATGAAGTGGCATACGGGGGGCGACGTGCCGTCAGTAGACTGATGCAGAGCTTATGGAGAGATCAATGTAAAAAGTACAGGAGAGTCAGGAGCCTTTGGCTGTCGATAGCAGGCCCTGGTGTCAGTGCATTGTACATGAAAGGGAATGTTGGTCATTGGTGAAACTACCTCGTTAGGGCGGCAGAGGTCGTTAAGTCTATAACGACCATTGGTTACCATCCATTTATCTGTGTTGATCACTGGATTCCTACAGGCCAGATAATTTCATTATTCTGTGATTCAGAAAACAGAGTCGTAAATATAATTGAGTAATCTTTTACTTGAAAAATTATAATAATCTTGACCTAATTGTATTCTTCTCAACGAAATATATTATCATATTTTTGGAATTGTCTGTATTGCTATTCATATCACAGGCGTAACTCAATGAGGTAATTAACACTATTAAATTCAAGGCCAGGATTAGACTATGACAAGTCTGATTATGATCCCAATCACGAATTATCAAACCAGGACATCAATTCGGCTTCGAGTCTGCATTATTTATTGATGTCCGATTACACACTAGCTATGTGCTGGCGAGGACCCCGAGTTGTACAGGCCAAACGACCTTGAGTGGGGGTGGGGATTCATGGGTCTGCCGAGGTATCTTGGGGTCATTGTCGGGTCAGTGTGGGGTCAGAGTTCTGTCAGTGTGGGGTCAGAGTGGGGTCAGAGTGATGTCAGTGTGGGGTCATTGTGGGGTCGTGGGGTCAGTTTGGGGTCAGAGTGGTGTCAGTGTGAGGTCAGAGTGGGGTCATTGTGGGGTGACAGTGGTGTCATTGTGGGGTCAGTGTGGGGTCAGAGTGATGTCAGTGTGGGGTCAGTGTGAGAGAGTGTTCTATCATCATCTAGCATGGTCCCTTCCCTCCAAATGGTTTGGCGATAATTAGGTAATTATGTTGATGAAGGCAAATGTTTCTCATGTCATCATTATCCTCAGTGGAATCAACTTGGACTAATGACCCGAGTTTGGTAATTAGATAAAAGAGAATGAAAAATAATCCGAATATTTATGAAATGTGTTGTGAGCTGTTGTATGTGTGATTGAATAGATAAACATTTCAGTAAACGGTTACACCCATCTATCAAAAGAAGATATATAGGTAGAAAGATATATAGCTAAACAAATGAAGGGGGGTGGATGCCATTTCATGTGACGCGGGGTGGCGTAGGAAATGGATGAAGGCAGCAGGTACGAATATCTACATGTGTATATATATGCATATGTCTGTATGTATATGTATGTATACGTTGAAATGTATATGTATGTATATGTGCGTGTATGGGCGTTTATGTATATACATGTGTATGTGGGTGGGTTGGGCCATTCTTTCGTCTGTTTTCTTGCGCTACCTCTCTGACGCGGGAGACGGCGATTAGGTGTGTGTGCATATATATATATATATATATATATATATATATATATATATATATATATATATACCATTGTTACGACATTAGCATCTATATATAGCTTTGCCACGCCAGCAGTGGGGTACCTCCGTAGCCCAGCTGTACAGATGGCGGCTCGCTAATGTATAGCGATGTTTTTGCACTCGAGGAAATATTTTTGTGTCACCAGAAGGTCTCGTTTTCTTTACGGCGTTACTACTAACACTGTGTTGAAAGTTATTGCATTTAGCATGAACACCCTTGAGGGGAAAAAAATGCCCCATTTTACGACACCACCTTTTTATGTGAATACGTTTCAGTTTCTGGTAGCTATGTTTACCAACGCCTTTATGAATAATGTAATAACTAAGGTAGTACGATCCAATTCTATTTTAGCCTGGTTGGCCCTCGTTAATAGCAAGTCTAAATGCATGGGTGAATTTGGAGTCCAATAATCGCTTTGTTTTTCTCCACTTGTATCTTATTTTCATACTGGAAATTATTCTCATTATCATTTTCTCTTTTGCTTTATCATTGGCAAGTTAATTTCCCTTTTTTTATTAATGGTTTTAGATAATGGGTTTTGCATCTTTTTAAGGATGAATTATGTTGTCGTATGGCCACTGAGTTTTGTGTTCTATTATGTTGACGATAGTGGCTACAGCCGTTCCTGTAATGCCTATTACAGTGTCACAGTCATTGAAGTCCCTATTAAAGTTACATAGCTCTCCTATTACAGCGCCTATTATAGTTATATAGTTCTCCCATTACAGAGTATATTATAGTTCATTGTTTCATCACAGTACCTATTGTGACTACATAATTCTTCCATTGCAATTCCTATTAGTGTTATAATTTTCTCCCATTACAGTGCCATTTACAGGTATATAACTCTCCCCTTACAGTTAACGACAGGGTCAAGAGAGAGTAGAGAGAGGGAGGGAGAGAGAGAGTGAGTGAGCCAGCGCCACCGCCCAGGGAATTACAGGAGGCCGAGTTGAGAAACCATGGTTGGAATGCCCCAAAGACTCAGCACTGATAGGGACAGTGAGAAGTGACAGTTCCTCAAGGGTAAGAGTGTGTGGTGAGGCGGGGTGAGGGAGTGGATGTGCTAGTGTGAGGGTGATGTGCGACGCGTGCCCAGGAGCTGTGAGTCCGGGTGCCACATCCCTCGCCCCTCCCTGAGGGAGCCGAGGGCGGGATGTGAGGCGAGGCATGCGGGCAGCCAAGGCTCCCGCGTTGACATCACTGGCGGGTGGCGTCCCTCAGCGGCAGAGCACCCACATGAACCACTGGCCGCCCACTCCGGCCCCGCCCGGGGTGGCGGTGGGCGCCGGCGACCCGCCCACCCTCCAGAACTGGTGGGTCGACTGGCCCAACGTCTCCGACGAGGACGCTCGAGTCCTGATTGACGTCGAGGGGGAACTCTACGCCGACAGCGGGGCGCTGTCGGACAGTAACTGGACGCTAGTGGACGGGAACTGGACCAAAGGTGACGAGGAGGAGGGAGCGACTCTCGATGTCCAGGTCATCGTCACCATCGTCACGGCCGTCATCCTGGGGGTCATCATCCTCGCTACCATCATCGGTGAGTACCCCAAGATGACCTGTTGTGACCTATGATATCCCGTTGAACTGTTGCGAACCTCTTGCCTTCCCGTTGACCTGTTGTGATCTATGATATCCCGTTGAACTGTTGTGAACCTCTTGCCTTCCCGTTGACCTGTTGTGATCTATGATATCCCGTTGAACTGTTTGTGAACCTCTTGCCTTCCCGTTGACCTGTTGTGACACCCCCATGATCTCCTGATCTGGTGTCAACCCTCACCTTTGTGAAGTGTGACCCGCTGACCTACTGTGAACTTAGATTTGCTGCTGACATGGTTCACCTAGCTCTTCACTCAGCCTCTCTTGTGACCCCTAACCTCCTGCTAACCTGTTTGGATCTCTGACCTTTGGTTGACCCGGTGTAATCTTTTGTTTCCTCTTATAATCTCATCTCGTACAATCCAAAGATCACGTCTGTCTCTGGATATACGCGGTGCGTGTGGGGGTTAGATGACATTCTTCCTTTTTTGTTTTGCAATTGCACCTTTCATAACTGGCACCTGTGCTTGCTCGTCTATATTACGTCTGCCGAAAAACCAATACATTTCTTTCTACCGTGGAAAACTTGCGTTGGTACGGTCACAGTGCTTGCTCTGGAGGTCTAGTCAACCATCATCCAGATGTTCTGTCTGTCTTCTACTCTCACTGCTTTCGAATCTTCCATCAGCTCTCATTTCATGTCACAAGATCATCTCATTCATCAAGGCTATGGCTTCCGTGAGGCGGGACTACTGATTGAGTCATTTCATGCGACAATGGTGTGGAGTAATCCCTCTGGATGACTTACGGGAAATCGTCTGTTGTATCCTGGGATATACAGTTAGTTTTTGATGAGGTTAGGCACCGGGGTCTTATTTCCAAATTTCCCTCTCTTGATTCTCCTCCCTCTCTCTCTCTCTCTCTCTCTCTCTCTCTCTCTCTCTCTCTCTCTCTCTCTCTCTCTCTCTCTATCATCATCAGTCGTGTGTCTTATCGATCTCTCCCGTCTCACAGTCTCTCCCTGCAGTTCACCACCTACACTATCCCCACCACAATCACCTACACTGTTACCCACACTATCACCACCACCACAACTATTATCACCACCACCACAATCATTAACCTTTTCAACCAAGCTGACACCATCTGACATGGGCCGTCAGCAGGTCGGTAGCCGCCCTGGCTAACAAAGCAACATTTTGTTCAAATTACTTGCGATATCTTGAGTGAAAATAAAAAAAAATGCATGAGAATCGTTCATACATTTTTCATTACATACATTTTTTCCCATCATTTCATTAAGGCCCTAAGTGCTTAATTATCACCATAAAAGGTCTTTAACAATGTAATTAGCTTATTTGCTTTTATTGTCCTTTTATATTTTTCTTTGTCTTTCATTACAGGACATTTTTCCCCTGACTTGAATTAGAGAGTAAAGTGCATCTCTGACTTAACTAAGTGCATTTGTGACGCGCAGCACTGGTTGGTGTGTGTGTGTGTGTGTGTGTGTGTGTGTGTGTGTGTGTGTGTACCTATTTGTTGTGTGCAGGGAGGGAGTTCTATATTCGTGGGGCCCCCATCTATTGAACCGACTCTACTATCATTCATCTTTCTAATTTTCTGTACACTGGCTACACTCTTCTCATTCAGGTCCCTCCATTCACCCAGTGTTTGTCTACATTCTTTCAAACGAGTTTCTTCTTTGATTTCATGTCACATCTCTTGTTTTTCTTCTATCTCTACATCTTTCGAAGAACTGTGAATTATCTACAACATGAGGCTGATGTATAAACTTAAAAGGTCATGATCAGGTCACGCTCAAGCCCTTCTCTCTTCCTCGATGGGCAAATGAAGGGTCTCTAAGCCTTTCTCTGTAACTAAACTCTCTTAATTCCGGCACCATCTTTGTTGACCTCCGCTGGTCCTTCTCTACTAGTTCTTTGTGCTTCTTTGTGAGTACGTGCGTGTGTGTCTGTGTGTTTGGGTAGCATGTTCTCTCTCTCACTCATGTCTTGTACAGACCAGGGCATATCTGGCGCTAATGAGCTCGCTAGGCGTCTCTTCAATACTCATTTGTTGCCTCAGTCTCTTGGTGGGAAGATTACAGGATATGGAGGAGAACTGAGTGTTCATATGAACTTGGCACAGAAAGAGAACAGAATCCTCTTATTCCTTTATATTCACACCATTGGTCAAGAGAGCACCTTGCTCCACTCAGTTTACAGGGAAGCCTACTGGCGTTTCTCAGTGCTTGAATGCTTGAATGCATGCAATGACTGCCGTGTGCGCCACAAAGTGGGGGGGGGGTCCTTGTAAGTTCCCTCATTAAAGGAGACTCTGGGAGTTGCTCGAGCTGGCAAAAATGAACGCCAGAAACTTCAACAATGACGACAGACGACTCGTTATCGACGGACACACACATCGAGGCAGAGGCCGAGCTCGAGAAGTGCATAAGAACACAACAACCCTTGGGAACTCTCACCTCTAGCACCCC